>NC_080682.1:60861646-61164676 GCF_030445035.2 Dasypus novemcinctus | reverse complement strand
GGAATGGCTCTCAGGGCAGCCATTATTTCAACCTGCCCTGGACAGGGGCAGTGGCAGGCATTGTTTCAACACTCTGGGACAAAGGTGTGATAGTTGCCATTGTTCAAAACCACCCCAGACAGAGAGGATGGCAGTGGAGATTTAAGGATGCTGCTCTTCCTAAGGATTGCAGGGGACAGGTAATTGAAGGCTGCATTTACTAGGCAGGCCAAGAAAACTCAGCTTTGGGGAACCTTGGAAAAACTCATGGTGCCCTTCCTGATTTCACCCTCAGTGCATTGTGGTAATGTACTGCACCTCCATGTTGGTCCCTGGCCCCCTTTCAGGTGGGAAAGACTGATATGGGAAAATCCTCTTCTGCATACCCCTCCTCCAAGAATTTGCCCTCCAGACAAAAGCAGCTTGAGATAATGAAAGGAGTATAAGAAACTACAGACGTAGAAAGTTTGGAGCAAAGACTCTCCAGCATCAAATATGCAAAGGAGGGAAGTCTCCTGAAACAGAGGGGAAACCAAATGTCTGTACACAGAGGAATCCAAAATAACTAACAAGCAAAAGCTCAGGACAAGACACAGGCTCAGAAAGACAGGAAAAACCCTGCACACTATATTCACCTTAGGCATACCTTCCTGATAGGAGAGCGGAAGCATGAGAAAAATCTCTGTTTATCACCAGCTATATCCAAAATTAAGAAACAATCAGGGTACAAATCCTAGAGTTAGCATGTTAAAATATTAAAATGTACAGTGTGCAAAAAAAGAGTACAACACAGAAACAGAAAATGGTGGCCCATCCAGATGAAGGGGATAACAATTCAGAAAACATCAAGGAAGAAGAACAGAATGTGGAAATACTGAACAAAGTCTTAAAATAAATGATCTTATAAATGCTCAAAGAAATAAAGGAAAATACAGAGAAAGAACTAAAGGATATCACGAAAACAATGAATGAGCAATTTGAGATTCTTAGTAAAGAGATAAACATTTTTAAAAGGAACCAAACAGAGCTACTGGAATTAAGGACCACAATAACTTAAAAGAAAAATTCCCATAGAGGAATTCCCATAGACGGTTTCAAGAGGAGATTGGAGCTGGTAGAAGAAAGAATCAGTAAACTAGAAGACAAGACTCTTGAAATCAGTCAAGCTGAGGAGCAGAAAGAAAAAAGAATTACACAAAATGAAAATAGCCAGAGATACCTCTGGGATACCATCAAGTGACCAACATATGCATTATGGGGGTCCTAGAAAAGAAGAAAGAGAGAAAGGGGCAGAAGAATTATCCCAATAAATAATGACAGAGAACTTCCCAAACTTACCGAAAGAGGTGAATATGCATATCCAAGAACCCCAGAGACCATCAAACACAATAAACATTAAGAAAAATACACCCTATTATAGATTGATCACATTATCAAATACAAAGACAAAGAGAGAGTTCTGAAAGCTGCAAGAGAAAAGCAATGTGTTATGTGCAAGGGAATCTCAATTAGATTGAGTGCAAATTTCTCATGAGAAACCATGCAGAAAAGAAGGTGGTGGGTTAAAATACTTAAAGTGCTGAAAGAAAACAGTTACCAACCAAGAATTTTATACTTGGTGAGACTTTCTTTTAAAAATAAGGGAGAGATTAAGACATTCCCAGATAAACAAAAACTGAGGACGTTCATCACCTCTAAACCTGCTATACTAGCAATGCTGAAGGTAGCTCTTCAGATGGAAAGGAAAGGACCCTAGACAGTAGTTCAAAGCAGCATAAAGAAATAAAGACTGGCAGTAAAAGTAATCATTTGGGTAATTATAAGTGTCGATGTTAATGTAGTGTCTTGTTTGGTATGTAACTTGTAGCAGTTTGATATGGTTATGAATTTGAAAAACAGATATTGGATTATGTTTGTAATCTGATCTGTACCTGGGCATGATTGAGTTATGATTAGGGCTTTAATTGGGCCATGTCATTATGGCATTGAGTCCCTGCCTCTTGGTGGGTGAGGATTCACAGATAAAAGGCATGGCAAAGTCCAGAGTTGCAGATTTTTTTGATATTGGAGTTTTGATGTTGGAGTTTGATGCTGAAGACTTAAGCTAGAGCCCCTAGAAGTTAGCGCACAGAGGAAAGAGAAACCAGCCCCAGGAAGAAAGGAACCTTGAACCCAGAGAAAAGCAAGCCCCAGGAACATAGGAACCCAGGAAGCCTGAACCCTCACAGACTTTGGCAGCCATCTTGCTCCAAATAGACTTTGGTGAGGAAAGTAACTTATGCTTTATGGGCTGGTATCTGTAAACTCCTACCCCAAATAAATACCCTTTATAAAAACCAACCAATTTCTGGTATTTTGCATCAGTACTCCTTTGGCTGACTAATATATAACTCCACTTCTTATTTCCTACAGCTGCTAAAAAAATGCCTAAAAAAGTAATGATGTACTTATGGTTTTGTATATACAATGTACAAAGATATAAGTGGTAACAAGTACAAAAAGGGTGGAGAATGGATGGTTATAGGAAAAGCATACATGTATGCTATTAAAGTTAAGTTTCTATGAAATCTAATATGATATATATTAGGTATGTTAAATATTACTTCATGATAACCACAAGGAAAATAGATTAAAAACATACCCATGTAGAAAAGTAAAGGAACTCAATATCATACAACTCACACACAAAAAATGAAATAAATATGAAAGGAGGCATTAACAGAAGTATTGACGGGTAAAAAAAGGTATAAAATATGCAAAGGCTAAATAGCAAAATGGCAGAAGAAAAACATACATTATCAGTAATAACTTTAAATGTAAATGTATTAACCTCTCTAGTCAAAATACTGAGATTGGCAGAATTTTAAAAAGCAGTATCCAACTGTCTGCAAGAGACTCACCTTAAATTCAAAAATACAAGTAGGTTGAGAATGAAAGGATAGAAAATATATATATACCATGCAAGTAGTAACCTAAAGAGAGGTAGGGTAGTTACACTAATATTAAATAAGATTAACTTTAAGTCAAAAACAGTTATGAGGGACAAAGATATCTATTATGCACTTATAATGGGGACAATTCAATATGATGTAACAATTATAACTATATACAAACCTAAAAGCAGAACTCTAAAATACATGAAGCAAATATTGACAGGGAGAAATTGATGGTTCTACATAAATAGTAGGAACATTTTTTACATGACTTTCAAAAATGGATAGAACATCTAGTTAAAAGATCAATAAAGAAACACAAGTCTTGAATAATACTCTAAACCAACCAGACCTTACAGACATATATAGAACACTTTACCCAACAAAACCAGAGTACACATTTTTCTCAAGTGTACATTCATCATTCTTAAGGATAGACCATATATTAGGTCACAAAGAAAGTTTCAATAAATTAAAAAATATTGAAGTCATACAGTGCATTTTCTCCAAGCACAATGGAGTGAAGGTAGAAATTAATAACAGGGAGAGAATGGGAAAATACACAAATAGGTGCAATTTAACAACATAGCCTTAAGCAACCAATGGGTTAAAAAGGAAGTCAGAAGCAAAATTAGGAAATATTTTGAGGTGAATGAGTAGAAAATACAACACTACAAAACTTATGGGATGCAGCATACACTAAAAAAGAAGACTTCAAATCAGAGACCAAATCTCAAATCTAGAAGAACTAGGAAATGAAGAGCAAACTAAACCCAAACTGAACAGAAGGAAGGAAATAACAAAGATCAGAGTGGAAATATATGAAATAGAAAATTAACACATCCAAAAGTTGGTTCTTTGAAAAGATCAATAAAATTGATAAAATTTTCCTAGACTGACAATGAAAAAAAAGAGAAGATACAAACAATGAAAACCAGAAATGAACTTTCATTACTGATACTGCTGAAATAAAAAGTACTATGAGATGATACTATGAACAATTGTATGCCAATAAATTAGATAACATGGATGAAATGGACAAATTCTTAGAAACACACAAGCTATCTACATTTTCTCAAGGAGAAATAGAAGATCTCAACAAACCAGTTACTAGTAAAGAGAGTAAGTTAGTAATCAAAAACCTCCCAACAAAGTAAAGCCCAGGAACAGATGTCTTCACAGAGGAATTCTACTGAACATTCCAAGAAGACAATGGCAATTCTGTTCAAGCTCTTCCAAGAAACTGAAGAGGAGGGAACACTCCCTAATTCATTCTACAAGACCAACATTATTCTCATACCAAAGCCAGATAAAGATACCAGAATAAAAGAAAACTACAGACTAATATCTTTTATGGATATAAATGGAAAATACTAGAAAACTCAATCCAACAGCATAGTAAAAGAATTATACAACATGATCAAATGATATTTATCACTTTATACAAGATTGGTTCAACATAAGAAAATCAATTAATGTAAATACATCACATTAGCAGAATGAAGAAAAAACACATGATCATCTCAATTCAAGCAGAAATGGTATTTGACAAAATACAGTTCCCCTTCTTGATAAAAATACTTAGACATCATAAATAGAAGGAAACTTCCTCAACATGATAAAGGCCATGTATGAAAAGCCCACAGCTAATACCCTAGTTACCAGTAAAAGACTGAAAACTTTCCCTTGAAGATGAGGAACAAGACAAGGATGCACACTATGACCACTGTTATTCAACATGATACTGGAAGTTCTTGCCAAAGCAATTAGGCAAGAAAAAGAAGTAAAAGGCATCAAAATTGGAAAACAATAATGAAACTTTCCCTATTTGAAGATGCAAGATCCTATATAGAGAAAATCCTGAAAAGTCCACAGCAAAGCTCTGAGAGCTAATGAATGAATTCAATAAAGTGGCAGAGTACAAGATCAACATGCAAAAACACTAGTGTTTACATTCAGAAGCAATGAACAATCATAAGAAGAAGTCAAGAAAAATATTCTATTCATAATAGCAACTAAAAGAATCAAATATCTATGGAAAAAATCTAACCAAGGATATAAAGGACTTGTATTAAGAAAACTACTAAATACCGCTAACAAAAATCAAAGAGGACCTAAATAAACAATGGATATTCCATGTTCATGGACTGGAAGACTAAATATCATTGAGATGTCAATCCTACCCAAGGCAATTTATAGATTCAATGTAACTCCAATCAAAGTTCCAAAACCATCTATGCAAAAATGGAAAAGCCAATCATTAAAATTATCTGAAATGGTAGGAACTCTGACTAGCACAGCTTCTTCTTGCAAAGGAGAATGAGCTTGGAGGGCTCACACTTCCTGGTTTTTTAATTAGAATTTAACGAAAGAAGAACACACATTCTTTTAAAGCATACATGAAACATATACAAGTTAGATGATATCTTGGGCCATAAAGGAAATCTCAACACATTTAAAAGAATTTAAAATATACAGTGTATGTTCTCCAACCACAATGGATTCAAAAAAGAAATCCATATCAGAAAGATAACAGGAAAATCTCTAAATACATGAAACTAAAGAACAACACACTTCTAAATAATCCATGGGTCAATAAGGAAATCTTGGGTTTAAATTTAAAAAGTACATTGAGTATAGTAACATAAAAATACAACACATCAAACTTTGTGGGAGACAGGTAATGCAGTGTTATTAAGGAAATGTATAGCTCTAAAGATACATGTAGGAAAAGAAAAAAATCCAAAATCAGTCATCTAATCTCCTACCTCAAGAAATTAGAAAAAGAGGAGCAAAATAATCCTAAAGCAATCAGAAGGAAGGAAATAATAAAGATAATAGCAGACTAATGAAATTGAAAACAGGAAAACAGCTGGTTCTTTTAAAGATCAATAAAACTCACAAACCTCTAGCAAGACTGACAAAGAAAATAAGAGAGAAAGCACAAATTATTAATAACAATATCAGGACTGAAAGAAGAAATCACTGCAGACCCTGTAGATATCAAAAGAAAAAGAGAAGTGGGGAGGAAACAAAGTGGAATGCAGGTAATTAACATCAAGGAATTTGAGTAAGTGAATAAAAGCTATACATGTTTAAAAAAAAAAAGAATATGGGAATTCTTTGAATAACTCTACATACATAAATTTGACAACTTAGATGAAACATATCAATTCCTCTAAAAGCAGAAGCTAACACACCTCAACCAATATAAAATAGATAATTTTAATAAACCTGTTACTAAATAATTTGAAGTTGTAATTTTAAAACTCCCCAAAAATCATCCAAGCCCAGATGATTTCACTGGAAAATTCTACCAAACATTTGAAGAATTAACATCAATTCTACACAGTCTCTTCTAGAAAATAAAAGAGGAGGGAACACTTCCCAACCCACTTTATGAAGCTAGTAGTACAGAGAAAGTGCAAAAAATGGACAACAGTATACCAACATCCCTTATGAATGTAGACACAAAAATCCTTAACAAAATACTGGCAAAGAGAATTTAAAAATTAAAAATAGAAAGAATTAGACATGATAATTAAGTGGGGTTTATTCCAGGGATGCATAGCTGGTTCAGTGTTTAAAAATCAAGCAATGAAATCTACCATATTAAGAGTGACAAGAAGAAAAATCTCATGATCCTATCAACTGATGAAAAAAAAAAAAGCATTTAACAGAAAAGTACTCATGTATGATAAAATCTCAGAAAACCAGGAATAGAGGGAAACTTCCTCAACTTGATAAAGAACATCCCTTTAAAAACTTACAGAAAACATCGCACTTAATGGTGAAAGACTGAGTATTTTTCCCCTAAGATCAAGAACAAGGCAAGGATGTCCAATTTCACCACTGCTATTCAGCACAGGAATAGAAGTTCTCACCAAAGCAATAATGCATACCATGAAATACCGCTTGTAATAAAAAGTAGAATGCATATAGATTGGAAAGGAAGAAATAAAACTGTCCCTGTTTGAAGATTACATGATAGTCTATGCAGAAAATCCAAAGAACTGACCAGAATGTTTCTACAATTAATAAGTGAATTCAGCAAAATCACAGGATATAAGATTAACATGAAAACAGTATATAAAATACACACATACACAGTATATAAAATACAGTGTATTTTCTATACTAACAGTGAACATTTAGGAACTGAAATTAAAGATAAAACACCTTTTACAATTATTCAAAACTAAATGAACTATGTAGGTATAACCCAACAAAACATTTAAAGGACTTGTGTACTAAACAATACCAAATTTTGATGTAAGAGATAAAAGAACATCTAAATAATTGGAGAGACATACCATATTCATGGGTGAGAAGATTCAACATAATAAAGATGACAATTCTTTCCAAATTGATATATGCATTTAATGCAATTTCTATGCAAATCATTGTAAGATTTTTTGTATTAATATATGTAGTTAAGAATAATTTAAAATTTATATAGAGGGGCAAGGGAAATAGAACTACTTAAACAATTTTGAAAAAGAATAAAGTGGGAGCAATTACCCTGCCTGATTTTGATACTTATTATATGGTTACAGTAATCAAGATTATGTGGTACTGATGTAGGGATAGACAGATCAATGGAGCAGATTAGAGAATTTAGAAATAGCCCCACACAAGGAGGGTCAATTGATTTTGACCAACACGCAAAAGCAATTAAGTGGAGAGAGGATAGTCTTATCTATAAAAGGTGCTGGAACAACAGAACTTCCATAGGCAAAAAAATAAACTCAACATAAACACCAATCTTACGCAAAAATTAATTCAAAATGGACCATAGGTTTACATATAAAAGACAAAGCAATAAAACTTTTAAAGTAAATTAAGAAAAAATCTTCAGGAGGTAAGGCTCAGTGAACAGTGCTTAGGCATGACACTATAAATGTGATCCATAAAAGAAAAAGTGATAAATTGGACTTCATTAAAATTTAAACATTTTCTCTCTGCAAAAGACCCTGTTAAAATGATAAACAGATAAGTTGCAATCTGGAAGAAAATATTCGCAAACCACATATCTATTAAAGGATTCATATCTAGAATACATAAAGAACTTTCTAACCTGAACAGTAAAAAAAAAAAAAAAATTAAAATCTCCAGTTAGAAAATGGGCAAAAGACATGAACAGACATTTCATCAAAGATGTATGGATGCCTTAGTTTGCCAGAGCTGCTATCACAAATATCAAAACTGCTTTGGCTTTAACAGCATTTGAGGGATCACAGTTTTGAGGCTAGAAGTTAGAAATCTAAAATCAAAGCACAGGCAAAAATTGCTTTCTCCCTGAAAACAAGCATCCTTGGGATTCACTGGCTGGCATCTCTGTCTTTTGTCACATGATAATGTCCTTTCCTTTCTGGTGGCTGTAATTATGGGTATCAGCAACACAGACTAAGAACTACCCTCTTGCAAATTGGTCATACCTTAACTAAAAATAACATCTTCAAGAAGTTCTATTTAAAATGGGTTCACACCCAAAGGAATGTGGATTTAAATTAATGACTATGTTGGAGTACATAATTCAACCTACCACAGATGGCAAATAAGCAAATAAAAGATGTTCACCACCACTAGCCATTAGGGGAAAGCAAATTAAGATGACTATGAAATATTAATACTCACCTATTAGAACAAGCTAAAATTTAAAAAATAGGGACAATACTAAATGCTGTGAATTTATGAAAAAACTGGATGTATTACACATTGCAAGTAGAAATGTAAAATGTTACTTTGGAGAATGGTTAGGCAGTTTGATAAAAGAAACTAAACATACATTTAAAATATGACCCAAAAAGCACATTTTTTGCATTTATCCAAGAGAAATGAAAACTTACATTCGCACAAAAACTTGTACACTGTCCCCTGCTCCCACCCTGCCTTTCGCTTCCTTACACTTTGCCCGCCTGTTCCTCGTAACCTCCCTGTATTATGGCCCTTCTCAGCAGCAGTTTGTGCTGCTGCCTCCCTCTGCCCCTCCTCCCAGCCACTGTTATCTTCCCCCTCCCAGCCGATCGCTGTTCTCCCCGCCTCATTTCAACCGCCCTCATCCCGTATCCGCCCCGGCACAACCTCGGAAACAACCCCCTCTGCCATCAATGGCTTACGTCATAAACCGCAGGTCCGCCCTTGCCTCTGCAGCCAATCCTCAGCTGCCCCGCAGACATGCCCCTCCCACAACCTCCCCGCCTCCATGACACTATAAAACCCCATGTACTTCCCGAATAAAATCAGACCTGCGCATAGACCTCGTCTCCGTGGTTTTTCCTCCATCGAACCGCGCGTCCCCCAAGCCTTGAGCCGCCCGCTGCCGCCCCGGTCAGGCCATGGCGTAGGCCCGATCCCCGGAAGCGACTCGCCTGCAGTGACCCGCCTGCAGTGCCGCAGCGGAGGCCAACAGGTGGCGCCCGAACAGGGACCCCAGCTACGGCCCCTCGTCTGGCCAGCCCGCTGCTGACCCCTCGCACGGGACCCATCGCCGTCCTCCCGTGCCGCCGCTCAAGGTAGGGACTCTCCGGCGTTGCTCCCTTCACCCCCCTCCTGAGCCCTCTGCCGCGATGGGGGCCTCCCTCTCATCCCGTCAGGTTCCTCAAGTCCGCCTGCTCGCTGCCCTCACCACGTGAAGGTCTCTCTCCATCAGCTACAGCGGTATTGGGACCTTCTCCTACCCTTTAACCCTTGGCTCGTCACCTGTGCTCTCTGGAGCCCAGAGACCTACGAACGTTTAATTCAGCGGGTGACGTCCGCTATGGAGCACGATCACAAGCAGTTTCCCCCCGGCCTTATCCCGACCCTCGTCGCTATCCGCGCCTGTCTCCAAGGTGTGCCCTCCCCTGCCTCCGCTCTCGCCTGTGAGCCTAGCCACCCTCTCACCTGCGATCCTGATGGAGACGACGATGCTCGTTCTCTGTCCGCCCAGCTAGAGGCCGCGCTCGAACTGGATCCCCCCACAGCCTCCGATCCGGACCCCAACCAACATGGCGACCCCCCGCCTTCTCCCCCCCCCACCGCGTCCTGCAAACAATGCCAACATGGCGCACCTCCTCCTTCTTCTTCCTCGGCGCCCTCTTCCCGCCTTTACCCACCTCTTCCTGTCTCGTCGCCATCTGGTCCCGTCCCGGATGCCTGCCGATCGCCATTTTCGGCTAAACCGGCAGAGCCTCCGGTGCCATCTTGGCCTGTACCTGGAAATGACGTGGCCACTCCTCCATCTTGGCCCGAGGCCAGAAGTGATGTCAGGCGTGACGTCACCGTGCCGCCATCTTGGCCAATCAGGAACACCGTTGCCGCCGCGCCCTCCTGGCCGGCGCCCGGTGGCACCGCCCATGCCTCACCTCCATGGCCCACTTCACCTCCCGCCTGCCCCAGCAATAGCGGGAGCATCGGGAATCCTCCTCCACCAGCGTACGACACCGCCTTTCTCACCTCCCCCACTCCGCCTCTGGCTCAGATGTTCCCCCTCAATCCCGCTCGCACTCCGCAGAGCCCACAAGCGTGGGTCCCCTTTTCCCCCAAAGACATCCAAATGCTCCGCAACGCGATAAAAGAGGATGGCCTTGCCAGCTCTCATGCCCAAGACCTTCTCGAGCGTATGACCATCCCTCGCTGCATCCCTTACGACTGGATCTCTCTAGCCCGAGCGGTTCTCTCCCCCGGGCAATTCATTGACTGGCGAGCCCATCTCGGTGTCCTGATCGACAATCAGATTGCCGACAATGCTCGTCAGGGTGTGCATTACCCTGCAAACGCATTTCTCGGGTTCGGCCCTTACAGCGATCCCAGCGCCTACACTGCCACCCCGCCTGGGTTTTTCATCCAGCTCCGTGACTGTGTTTTTCGAGCCTTCCGTTCGTGCGCCGCGGCCGCCCCAGAGCCCCTCGTGAAGCTTTTCCAAAAACCCGAGGAGCCGTTTAACGAGTTCGTAGCTCGTGTGCAGGCCGCTGCAGAGAGGCGAGTTGTCGGCAATGCAGCCCGCGAGTCCTTCGTTAAGGACATCCTGCAGGAGGGGGCTAACCCAGCTTGCAAAGCCATCATTCGTCCCCTTCGTGACAAGCCGCTCCAAGACTGGGTCCTCGCATGCTCCGGAGTTTCTGGGCAAGCATCTGCGCTTGCAGCGGCTATTGTCGCGGCAGTCCAAACAACCAACACCTGCTTCCGCTGCGGCGAATTGGGCCACTTCGCTCGTGAGTGCCCCAACCTTCCGGCTCCGCCGCAACCCGTAGTCCAGCCTATGGTGCCACCACCGCGCCCTGTTCCTGCCGCCCGGCCGCCCTCCACCCCCTGCCCGTGCTGTGGAAAAGGGTATCATTGGGCTCGTGATCGCCGTGTTCCGAGACAGCCTTTAAACGGGCAGCGGGGCAAGCCTCAGCCCCGCCACCAAGAGGCTCCAATCGCCCCGCGCCAGCCCCGCCCATAGGCATCCACTGGTCCGTTCCCATGTCGCCCGCTTCGCAGCCGCGCCTCACCATCAAGGTCAATGGAAAGTGGATGGACGGCCTTCTTGACACCGGCGCCGAAATCTCCTGCATCCCACTCTCCCAAGCTCGTGACTTCCCACTCACAGCCGGACCCATCATCGTAGGCGCCACAGGCCAGTCCTCCTCGCAACAGGCGGCTGAAGATCTTGCCTGGCATGACACCGATGGACGGTCAGGGTTCTTCCGTCCCCTGGTTCTCAGGGATATCAAGCAAGTCCTTTGGGGGCGTGACATTCTTCACCAGTCAGGCACCGTTCTTTTTACTTCGCAGCCATCACTGCCCCCCCAATAGTTTTGGCCGTTGCTCACGTTCGACCTCCAGCACCCGTTCCTCTGCAATGGGACACAGAGGAACCCATTTGGGTGGAGCAATGGCCTATGACTGCCCCGAAACTAGCTATTCTTCAGGACCTCGTGGAAGAGCAGCTCCGTGCTGGCCATGTTGAGCCCTCCACCAGTCCATACAATACTCCCATTTTTTTCATCATCAAAAAATCTGGCAAGCCACGCCTCCTCCACGACCTGCGAGAGGTTAACAAGCACATCAAACCCATGGGCTCTCCTCAGCCCGGCATGCCTCACCCGTCAGCCTTCCCGCGAGATTGGTATGTGGCAGTCCTCGACATCAAGGACTGCTTCTTCTCTATCCCCCTGCATCCGGATGACCGCCCACGGTTCGCCTTTACTGTTCCCCAGCCCAACCACCACCGGCCTGCCAAACGGTATCAGTGGAAAGTCCTCCCCCAAGGCATGAAGAACAGCCCTGCCATCTGCCAGCTGTTTGTGGCTACTGCTATTGAGCCCTTAACCTCCGAGGCCACTATCGTGCATTACATGGATGACATCCTTGTAGCCCATCCGAGCGAGCCAAAACTACAAGCTATAGTTGCCAGTCTTCTCTCCAATCTGAAAGATATCGGTCTTCAGATCAACATAGAGAAAGCCGTTTTCCACCCACCGTTTCAATTCTTGGGCTTTGAAATCTCGGAAACGGTCACGCCCATGGCGCCGCTTATAAACGTCCCCAAAACCATGACGCTCCATGATCTCCAACAGCTTTGTGGCCAGCTCAACTGGCTGCGCCCGTCGCTGCCAGTCACCACACATCAGCTGCAGCCTCTGTTCCAGCTCCTTCAGACCACTGGCCCACCATCACAGGCACCCACAAAGAGGGTCACCCTGTCGTATGAAGCAGAGTGCGCCCTGAGCTGTGTCAACTCTGCCCTAATGGACTGCTTGCTCCAGCGAATAGACCCAGACAAGCCATTCGCAGGACTTGTCCTTCCCACCCGTGGGACCCCCACTGGCCTCATCTGGCAGGATGGTCCACTCCTGTGGGTCCATTTAGCCAAAAGCAAGCTTTGCAAAATCACCCCCCAATCCGTCCTGTTCGCGCAGCTCGCCATCGCCCTTGTTGAGCGCTCCACCCACCATTACGGGCGTCATCCAGATGTCATCATTTGGCCCCTTACAACTCAGCAGGTCACTCACTTGCTAAAGGACTCCATAGATATGCAGGCACTGTTCCTCCTATTCTCCGGCCCATTCGATAATCACTTCCCCCAGCACCGCCTCATACAAGGCCTCAGCACGCTCCCCGTCGCAGCTCCTGACCATTTCCCGTTCCCGTCCTCCAAGCCACTCCCCAACGCCGCCATCGCCTTCACTGATGCCTCCAAGCACTGCCTTGCTATAGTCCTCTACAAGCCCAACTCCACACAACCCCTCTGCCACACCCGCCGACATAGCAGCTCTGTCCAAGTGGCCGAATTGAAAGCCGTCACTCTGGCTCTCCAATACCTCCAGGACCAGCCAGTAAATATCTTCACGGACAGTCTCTACTGCCTGCAGGTCTCTCATATCCTTGCCTTTGTGGCCTTCCTGCCGCCTGCTAGCATCGGCAACCGGGACATCAACCTGGCCTTAGCTGACCTTCAACTCCTCTTAGAGAGGCGGCGACAACCCTGGTTCATTGCCCATGTTAGGAGCCACTCAGGCCTCCCAGGCCCCTTGGCTCACGGCAACCATCTCGCTGACCAGGCCGCCCAAGGTGCTTCCATCAATGCCCTTAGCCCCGCAGCTGCCGTAGGAGACATTATCAACCAGGCAAAGACCTTGCATGCGCGCTTCCATCTTGGTGCGCCCGCCCTCCATCGACTCCTCCCAGAACTTCCCATCGAGACATGCAAACATCTGGTGCGTGCGTGCCGCTCCTGCGCACCTTTGCTGCCCCTGGGGCCACTCCAGCCCCAGGGTGTCAACCCGCGCGGATTGCGGCCCAACTCTAGATGGCAATTAGATGTCACACATGTCGCTTCCTTTGGCCGATGGAAGTTCCTTCATGTTGCCATCGATACGTTTTCGCACCTCTGCTACGCCGACGCCCTCCCGGGAGAGTCTGCCAAGTATGCCACTCAAGCGCTCCGGGAAGCCATCCTCTTCATGGGAGTCCCTTGGGACATAAAGACAGATAATGGCCCCGCCTACCGCAGCGCCGCCTTTGCCGAGTTTGTGAAGCTCTACAACATCACCCACCACTTCGGCATCGCATACAACCCGCAAGGCCAAGGACTTGTTGAAAGAATTCACCAAACCCTCAAGATCCTCGTCCAGAAGACTAGAGAGACTCAACCCCGCCTCACCCCACGTGAAACAGTCACGCAAGTGCTCATCCAGCACAACCTGATGACCTTTGACTCTGAGGGGCTTTCGCCCGTCCACAAGCACTGGGGGCCCTCTTACCGGCCCACTCCAGCCCCTCTCGTCCTCTGGCGCGACCCGCTCACTAGCAAGTGGACCGGACCAGCGCCCCTTCTCACCCAAGGGCGAGGATTTGCCTGCGTCTTCCCGGAATCTGCACCCCAGCCTGTCTGGATCCCTGCTCGTCTTGTTAAGCCCTTCACTCCACACGGCCCTGCCGACCTTCCACCTCCCGACCCCCTTCCCCCTGATGATTCCCCCCTGCCATAATGATGGCCCCTCTCCGCACCTCACCCCCCCCGTGAGGTTTTCTCCTCTTGTCATTGCAGATGACTCCTCCAGTCGCCCAGTCGAGCCCGCTTGAGTCTGCCCCTCCTGCGCCATCACCCGCAGGGACCACGCCAGCTCTCTCCCGCCGCGAGCGACGTCGACGTCGTCTTCTTGTCCGCCACTTGAGCCGTCTCTCCCTCGAAGATGCCTCCATCGAGCAGCAAATTCTCCAGCTTCTCCGTCGTGCTCGCGCCCCCCCTGCCCCGCGCCCTCCTACCACCCCCCCCCTCCTACACCTTCTCATCATTATGCTCTCCTTAGCCTCCTCAGCCCAGGCCACGCCCCTTTGGGCCGCCCTTCTTCAACCGCCTGGTTTCCGTTCGCCAGCACCGAGAGCGGCAAAGGCTCTTGGCCACAGCTGTCCTAGTCCTCTCCCAAAGCCATCCCCTTCCCGAGGAGGCCCGGCACGCCCAGGTGTGGCTCACGGAGGTGGCAGGAGGCGGCCATCGATAGGGCCCATCGTGGTCACCTCGAGCTGCGGGTACGGGTTCTCTGCCCTCCGCATGGGGAATCGGGCATTTCAGCCGCCCTCCCCTCTGCTCACGCCCCCCTCGTGCCCCCACGCCCCCTGCCGGTAGCCCCTCCTCGTTCCTTTCTCTCCTATTTCCCCTCCTCTCACCCCCCTCATCTTTCCTCCCTACAAAATGTCAATCCCACAAAACCTGTACGTTCTTATTTTCGAAAGAGGGAGCAATTGTCCCCTGCTCCCACCCTGCCTTTCGCTTCCTTACACTTTGCCCGCCTGTTCCTCGTAACCTCCCTGTATTATGGCCCTTCTCAGCAGCAGTTTGTGCTGCTGCCTCCCTCTGCCCCTCCTCCCAGCCACTGTTATCTTCCCCCTCCCAGCCGATCGCTGTTCTCCCCGCCTCATTTCAACCGCCCTCATCCCGTATCCGCCCCGGCACAACCTCGGAAACAACCCCCTCTGCCATCAATGGCTTATGTCATAAACCACAGGTCCGCCCTTGCCTCTGCAGCCAATCCTCAGCTGCCCCGCAGACATGCCCCTCCCACAACCTCCCCGCCTCCATGACACTATAAAACCCCATGTACTTCCCGAATAAAATCAGACCTGCGCATAGACCTCGTCTCCGTGGTTTTTCCTCCATCGAACCGCGCGTCCCCCAAGCCTTGAGCCGCCCGCTGCCGCCCCGGTCAGGCCGTGGAGTAGGCCCGATCCCCGGCAGCGACTCGCCTGCAGTGACCCGCCTGCAGTGCCGCAGCGGAGGCCAACAGTACACAATTTTTCAGAATAGTATTATTTGTAATATCCAACACTGCAAACAATTAAAATGGGTCTAGAATAGGTTAATGATTAAACAAAGCTGTATAAAGCCATGCCATGAAATACTACTCAGTAATAAAAAGGAACAAAATATTCATAAATGCAATGATATGGATGGATCTCAAGATTTTTGTGCTGAGTGAAAAATGTACTTCTGTCTACTATCCTTGCAATTTCCATGGAATCTATAATTATTCTCAAATAATAAACATTTATTTAAAAAGGAAGGAAGGAGGGAGGGAGGAAGGGAGGGAGGAAGGAAGGAAGGGAAGGAGGAAGGGAGGGAGGAAGGGAGGGAGGGAAGGAAGGAAGGAAGGGAGGGAGGGAGGGAGGGAGGAAGATATAAAACAGGAATTGACAAACTATGGCTGGGACCCAAAATCTGACAGGCTGCCTATTTTTGTAAATGAAGTTTTCCTGAAACACAGCCATACACATTCATTAATGTGGTGTCTCTGGCTGGTTTTCTGCTGCAATAGCAGAGTTGAGATAGTTACAACAAAGACCATTTGGTCCACATGGCATAAAATATTTACCATACGACACTTTTAAGAAGTTTGATCACCCCTGGTATAAATGAACTTCCAGCATAAACACCAAAATGTTAAAGTAAGTATTTCTAGATGATGAAATAATGGATGATAATTTATTCTTCTTCACTTTTTATTAAAGAAGTGGTGAGTGTACAAAACAATAATGCATAATGTGCAGAACTCCCATACGTCAAACCTTCCACCAACACTTCACATTGTTGTCGAATATTTGTTACAGATTTTGAATGAACATGATCAGACTATTACCATGGTCTATAGGGTAAACTTGGTATATTTTTTCTATACATCTCCTACTCTTAACACTATGTGTTAGTATTGTACATTTGTTATAGTTCATGAGAGAACACTCTCATAGTTGTACAGTTAACCACAGTCTATCTTCCACCACATGGTTCACTGTTATACACTCCTATGCCTTGTACACACTCAGTGGCTCTCACTTTCATAATAGAGTTGTGTAGTCATCACCCCAGTGAACATTTATCCTTTCATATCTGGCTTATTTCACTTAACATAATGTCCTCAAGGTTCCTCCATGATGTCATATGGGTTCCAATTTCATTTCTTCTTACAGCAGCATGATATTCCATTGTTTGAATATATGACATTTTGTTTATCCATTTATTGGTTGATGGACACTTGGGTGGTTTCCATCTTTTGGCAATTGTGAATAATGATGCTATGAACATCAGTGCACAAATGTCGGTTTGCAACTCTGTTTTCAATTTTTCTGGATATATTCCTAGTAGAGGGATTGCCAGATCATTCAGCAGTTCTATATTTAGCTTCAAGAGGATCCACCAAACTGCCTTCCACAGAGGCTGCCCCATTCTACATTCCCACCTACAGCAAAGGAGTGTTCCTACTTCTCCACATCCTCTCCAGCACTTCTTGTTTTTGTTTTTTAATAATGGCCATCATGTGAAAGGATACCTCATTGTAGTACTGATTTGCATTTCCCTAGTAGATTGTGACATTGGACATTTTTTCTGGAGCTTTTTCACCATTTGTAATTCTTCTTTGGAAAAATGCCTATTCAAGGTTTTTGCTCATTTTTAAATTGGATTGCTTGCTCTTTTATTGTTGAGTTGTAGATTTCTTTATATAGCATGGAAATCAAACCCTTATCAGATATGTAGTTTCCAAATATTTTCTCTCATTGAGTGGGTTGTCTTTTTTTTTCACCTTCTTGACAAAATCCTTTGAAGCACAAAAGTGTTTAATTTGAGAAGTTCCCATTTATCCATTTTTTTCTTTTGTTGCTTTTGCTTTCAGTGTAATGTTTAAGAGACCGCCACCTACCATCAGGTCTTCTAGGAATTTTATGGTTCTTGCTTTTATGTTTAGGTCTTTGATTCATTTTGAGTTAATTTTTGTATAAGGTGTGAGAAAGGGGGCCTCTTTTTTTTCTTTTCTTCTCCTTTTTTTTTTTGGATATAGATACTCAGTTCTCCCAGCCTCATCTGTTAAATAGACTGTCCTGGCCCAGCTGGGTGGGCTTGACAACCTTGTCAAAAATCACTTGATCATAGGCGTGAGAGTCTGTTTCTCAAACATCAATTCAGTTCCATTGGTCTACGTGTCTATCTTTATACCAGTATGCTGTTTCTACCACTGTAGCTAGGTAATATGATTTAAAACATGAAAGAGAGAGTCCTCCTATTTTGTTCGTCCTTTTTAATGACTGACTATTTGGAGCCCTTTGTCCTTCCAAATAAATGGGTTTCTCATTTCTTTAAAAAAAAAGCTGTTGGAATTTTTATCAGGATTGCACTGAATCTGTATGTCAATTTAGGTGGAATTGACATCAACAATATTTAATCTTTCCATCCATGAACATGAAATGTTCTTACACTTATTTAGGTGTTCTTTGATTTCTTTTAGCAATGTATTGTAATTTTCTGAATGCAAGTGCTTTACATCTTTGGCTAAGTTTATTTCTAAATATTTGATTCTCTTTGTCACTCTTATAAATGGAATATTTTTCCTGAGTTCCTCCTCAGATTGCTCATTACTTGTGTATAGAAACACTACTGGTTTTTTGCATATTAATCTTGTATACTGCTGCTCTGCTGAATTTGTTTATTAGCTCTAGTGGCTTCTTAATAGATTTTGGGGGATTTTCTGCAAATAGCAAAAGTTTTACTTCTTCCTTTTCAATTTGGATGCCTTTTATTTCTTTTTCTTGCCTGATTGCTCTTGTTAGAACTTCTAGCACGATATTGAAAACAGTGGTGACAGTGTGCATTTGCTTCATTCTCAGTCTCACAGGAAAGCATTCAACCTTTCACCATTGAGTACAACATTAGTTGTGAGTTTTTCATATATGCCCTTTATCATATTGAGAAGGTTTCCTGTGAATCCTATCTTTTGAAGTGTTTTTATCAAGAAAAAATGCTGGATTTTGTCAAGTGCCTTTTGTGCATCAATTGAGATGATCATGTAAGCTTTCCTCTTGTTAATGTGATGTATTCTGCTGATTGATTTTCTTGTGCTGAACCCCCCTTTCATGCCTGGTAAACCCACTTGATCATGATGAATAATTCTTTTAATGTGTTGCTGGATTCAGTTAGTGAGTATTTTGTTGAGGATTTTTGCATCTGTATTCATTAGGGATATGGGCAGCTAATTTTCCTTTTTGTAATATCTTTATCAGGCTTTGGTATTAGGGTGATACTGGCTTCATAGAATGAGCTTGGTAGTGTTCCCTTCTGCAAATTTTTGGAAGAGTTTGAGTAAGATCGGTATTAAATTTTCTTTGAATGCTTTTCAGAATTCACCTGTGAAGTCATCTGGCCCTAGGCTTTTTGTTTTGAGGAGTTGTTTGATAGCTATTTGAATCTCTTTGCTTGAGGTTGGTTATTTAAGGTCTTCTATTTTTTCTATGGTAAGTGTAGGTTGTCTGTATGTTCTTAGGAATTTTTCCATTTAGTCAGCATTGTCTAGTCTGTTGGTGTACATTTGTTCATAATGTTCTCTTATGATTGCTTTTATTTCTGTCAGGTCAGTAGTAATGTCCCCATTTTCATTTCTGATTTTATTTATTTGCATCTTCTTTCTTTTTTTCTTTATCAGTTTAACTAAGGATTTGTCAATATTTTTAATCTTCTTGAAAAACCACCTTTCAGTTTTGCTATTTTGTTCTAGTGTTATTTTGTTCTCAATTTCACTTATTTTTCCTCTGAAATTTGTTATTTCACTCCTTCTACTTGCTTTGGGCATAGCTTGCTGTTCTTTTTTCTAGTTTCTTTAGTTGTATAGTTAGGTAATTGATTTTAGATCTTTCTTCTTTTTAATGTAAGCATTGAGGGCTAAAAGTTTCTGTCTCAGTAGTGCCTTTGCAGTGTTCCATAGGTTTTGAAACATTATGTTCTCATTTTCATTTGTCTCAAGATATTTATTGATTTTTCTTGCAGTTTCTCCTTTGACCACACAACAAATAGTGTGTTGTTTAATCCCATATATTTGTAAATTTTCTCTCTTTCTGTCTGTTGTTGGTTTCTACCTTTACTCCATTATGATCTAAGAAAGTGCTTTGTATAATTTCCATCTTGCTAAATTTATTGAGATCTGCTTTGGAACCTAACCTATGGTCTATCCTGGAGAAAGAGCCATGAGCACTTGAGAAGAATGTATATCCTGTTTTGGGGTACAAAGTTTGCATATATTAACTTTAGTTCATTTATCATATTATTCAAACTCTATTTCTTTACTGATCCTCTGTCCAAATGATCTATCCAATGATGACAGTGGTGATTCAAAATCTCCAACTATTATTGTAGTGACATCTATTTCTCCCTTTAAGTTTGCCAGTATTTGCCTCATGTAATTTGGAGCATCATGGTTAGGTACTTATACATTTAGATTGTTATTTCCTCCTGGTGAATTTTCCCTTTTATTAGTACATAATGACCTTCCTTGTCTCTAATAACAGCTTTACTTAAAGTAAGTATATAAGTATAGCTACTCCAGCTTTTTATTTTTTGTTTGTTACTGTATATGTGGAATATCTTTTTTCCAGCCTTTCACTTTCAATCTATTTGTATCCTTGGGTCGGAAGTGAGTCTATTGTAGACAGCATATAGATTGCTTATACTTTCTTATCCATTCCACCATTCTGTGTCTTTTGATTGAGTTTAATCCATTACTAGTCAATGTTATTACTGTAAAGGCAATTCTTATTCACACATTTTGGTCTTTGGGTTTTCTCTGTCATATCTTGTTTTCACAACTCTTTTTACACTTTTAGTTACTTTTACTGATATAATCTCCATTTCTAGACTCTCTTCCAAGCCTCTCTTTTGTCTTTTATTTTCAGGCTGTAGCATTCCCTTTAGTATTTCCTGCAAAGGTGGTCTCTTCATTATAAACTCTCAGTTTCAGATTGCGCTCATTTTTGAAAAACAATCTTGCTGGACATAAGATTTTTGACTGGCAGTTTTTCTTTTGCAATACCTTTAATATATCATGCCACTGCTTTCTTGCCTCCGTAGTTTCTGATGAGAAATCAGCATTAATCTTATTGGGCATCACTTGTATGTAATGAATTGCTTTACTCTTGCTGCTCTCAGGATTCTCTCTGTATCTTTGGCATTTGACATTCTTATTAGTATGTGTCTCAGAGAAGTATGTTTATTCAGATTTATTCACATGGAAGTACACTGTGCTTCTTGAACACTGATATCTATATCGAAGGATTGGAGTTGGGAACTTTTCTACCATTATTTCCTCAAATATTCTTTTTTCTCCTTTTCCCCTTCTCTTCTCCTTCTGGTACATCCATGCCATGTATGTTTGCACATCTCTTGCCATCATTTAGTGCCCTGAGACCCTGTAAAAATTTTTTTCCATCTTTTCTTTATCTGCTCATTTGTATGTTCAGTGTGATTTTCACTCAGCCCCTCTTTCTCTCATGCTGCTAGTGGAGTTAAAAATGGAGGCAACTGGCCTCTTTCCAACTCGGACAGGCTCAAACTTTTTCTGTTCTTAGGACTGGACTTTAGCCAGCTGAAATTTCTAATCAGTAGCTAAAATTGGTGCCTGACTGTCTCTTCCTTCCCTGTTTTTGGGAAATGGAGTGAACAACTCTAGCCAGGGATAGCTCCCAAAATGGCTTGAGTCACCAGCAGGAGATGAGCTCCAGACACTGTGACATAGAGTTCTCTATTCATATATATTCACAGCAGATGGGCAGTCTCCTCCTTCCATTGATCTAAGGACACTGCAGTATACTACTCTGGTCTCTTGGATCTCCCAAACCATGATTTAGATAGCTCTGGCTGATTGCTAATTGCACTGTAGGACAACCTGACACTTGGAGCTCCTTACTCTGCTGCCATGTTGACTCCTCTCTTGTATTATTCTTCATTTTTGCTTATCTATATTTCTTACATTTCCCTAAACAAATACAAGGTGTGTGAAGATGAGGAAAAAAGTAGAGTAATATATTAAGAAAGACCCAGTGAGAAGAAAAAGAAATTCAAGCCTGCTCACTCACTGATCATCACACACATCCATTTTAGGAGGACCCAGGGAACACTTTTCTCACAAGCTTCAGTCCCTGGAACAGTTGTTCTTCTCCTGAACAGTGGGTTTCTTTTCCTCAGACATGCTTAGTCATGTAACTGATTATGTTTCAAACTCAACATTAGCTGCCTAGAGTAATGATGGTTAATTTCTAGCAAACATACAGGATCTCATAACAATCACTCTTGGCTCCACCTTGTGTTCCTGTCACCCATATTCCCATTGTACTAGTGGCCTCACCCACTCTTACCGAAATTTATCTTTTTTACTGCATATTTTCAAATAATTTTCCTTCAATCCTTTCTGAAATACCATAGTGAATAAGCACAGCCACAAAAAACATACAAAAATATTTAAAACCAAAGGAAAAAAAACATAGATGAGATGGCACTAAGATTCAGAATGAGAGCTGCCAGATTCCAAGAACAATATACTTTCCTCTCTGCCATTCTGCCTCTTATATTGGTTTTTGGTACTTCAGCTTAAGACTCTCTCCTGGGGTATTTACATACATTGCCTGAGTCTGAGTTCCGATATTGCGGTAAAAGTTTTGTTCTCTGTTCAAAGAATTTCAGCCATCTGTCAAGACAAGTTTTCTTTTCAAGATGATGCCTGAAATTCCATAAATGATAGAAAAGGTTCAATTGCTAAAGTCCTTCTACTTCTCAGCCTTCTCCAGCTACTCAAATAGGGTGTGTGAAAACTAGATATAATTTTTTAACCTGAAAAGTAGAAATTATCAGTTAGTAATAAATCATTTAACAATTACATTTCAAAACCTTTAAAAAAAAGTAGAGTTTGGGGAAAATATACCAAATATAAGATATTGGCAATAGTAGTAGCAATATTTTGACAATGTTCTCTCATAGTTTGTAAAACATATTTCACAACATTGCAAGGTGTTAGTGGTGGGGTGATGTATGGGAGCCCTGTATGATGATACACGTTTGTTTTGTAAGTTCACAACTTTTACTATACGCTTATTGTTTTTAAACATTCATGTCTGAATGATATATTTTAATAAAAATTTTTAATTAAAAAAAGAGTGGAGCAGCTGCCTCTTTCAGAATAAGAGACGATAACCACAAATGGTTAATAATGTGGCCTTGTCTAGTTTCCTCCCTTACTTATAAAGTGAGGATAACAAGAAAATCTTCTAAGGCTGTGATGAGCATTAAATAAGTTGATTCATATGCAGATATTTTGTGTTCCCAGAAAAGAGATGTTCAATTCCTAGCCCTCAGTTCTGTGTATGTGAAAAACTTACTTGTAAATAGGATCCTGGGTCCTAATCCAATATGACTGGTGTCCTCATAAGGAGAAGAAATTTGGACACAGATTGAGAGAGACAGAAAGAGATGGCCATTTGAGGCAGAGACCTGGTTATGACACATGCCAAGGAAAAGCATGGTTTGCCAGCCACTACCAGAACCCTATAGACTTCAGAGGAAAGCATGGCCTTGTCAACACCTTGATTTTGGATTTCTGGCCTCCAGAACTGTGAGATAGTAGATCTCTGTTGGTTAAACCAATTAATCTGTGGTATTTTTATAAAGCATGCCTGGCAAACTGAGACAACAGCCCAGGCTTAAACCATGCCTGACACATGCTCTCAGCAAAATAGGTAAGTAAGATTACTTTCTGATGGATGTTGAGTCAGGATAATCCTGAGAGAAAAGTGAGAGGAAAACAGGTAAGCATCTGATTTCTATTTAAAGACATTTTTTAAAGACACTTTTTATTTAGATATTATTCCTATAATTTAACAGTTTGAAGTTTTTTGTGGATCCCAGAAAAAAATCAGGTTCTTATTGCTAATCCATGCCTGTGGATGTGGGGCACTTTGATTGGATTAAATTTAGCTGAGGGTGGTTGGTTGGCTTGATTCAGTGAGACATGACCCAGGGTGGGTCTTGGTCCTCTTGCTGGAGTCCTTTATAAATGGAGCACTAAAAACAGAGACACCCAGAAAAAAAATGGCAGAGACAGAGAAACATCAAGAGGCAGGGAGGGAGGCATAGAGAAGAAGGGAAAGACAATCCATAACCTGATCACCCCCAGCTGAGTTTGGGGAGAAAGTAAGCATGAAGAGGAAGACAGAGGCCTCAACAGAGCTGCCATTGTGCCTTGCCATGGGGCAGGAGTTCAGGATCACCAGCAGCCAAACTTTGGTGAGACAGCACCTCTGATGATGCCTTGATTTGGACATTTTCACAGCCTCAGATCTGTACGCTTTTAACCTAATATATTCCCATTATAAAAGCCAACCCATTTCTGATATATTGCTTCCAGCAGCTTTCAGCAAACCAAAACATATAATAATATTTCCAGTTTCAAATTCATATCTTTACCAGTTCATCTCTTTGTAGGTCTTTTAAGGTAAAGATTTCCTTCCCCTTCTCATTGAACAATCTTCGAGCTGCAGAAGGTAAATTTAAAATTTCAGTGCACCTGTTAATAAAAGACAAGAAAATTGTCTTTGCATGGAGAAAGTTTCCCACAGAGAAGAAAAAGATGAAAAGAAACCAAGGACCTGGTTTGTTCATGACTCTTCCCTCTGCAGGTCTGTGACATAGTAAAGGGCCAGGCTCTGGAACCTATCAGACCACTTAGGAGTCTCATTCCCCCTTTCCAACTTGCATAATTTAAAAAATTATTTAACCTCTGTGATCTTAAATTTCTTATCTTCCAATGTTGTTATGAGAATAAGAGCTTAGCACCGCATTAGGCATGACCAATAAAAAGGTAGATATATTACTATTGATGTTTCATTCTTCAATATCCTCAACACTTTCCTATTCCTGTACCTTTCTTTGTGTTCTTTTGCCTAAAAAAAACCTCCTCCAGACTTTACTGTTGAAGTTCTACCCTTTCTCCAGGGCCTTAAAAGTCACATCATACATTTCCTTCACTAAGCATTTCTTCATCCCCCTCTAGCAGGAATGATCTCTTTAGCCCTTCATCTGCCTTTGAAACAGGAATTTTTAGTCTGGGTAAACATTAAACAGTAATTCCTTCCCACCTCCCAACAAACACTGGGCCAGCAACATAGATATAAGATGAATGGCACAGCTTCTCTGTCCTCTGAGGAGTTCCCCGTCCAGAGAGGGGACAGATTGGCCAGCAATAGAAATAATATGAAGTTGTGGTTGCTGCCATAAGCACCCGGCCAGGGTACTCTGAGAACAGAGAAGAAACAAATAATTCCTCCAGGGAGCCTTATCCATGGAGATAACACATATACGGGGCCTTGGATAATGAGTAGGAGTTTATCAAGCAGAGTAGGACCTCCGCTGTATTTATATTATTTCTCTCAGGTGTCCCTGAGAGAAAGGGAAGGGGGGAGAGAAAGCAACGGGGTGTCCCAGTCCCACAGATAACTACAGGTCTGCAGTAATGTAGAACACCTCCCTCTAAGCTCACCAGCATGCTCTACCCCAGGAACCCCACCCATTTCTCATTTAGCCCCAGTCATGAGCCCTCAAAATGAGTCCCAGTTATATCCAGAAGTGGCAAAGCCTAAAAGAAGCTTCACAGGAAGCAGGTACCAAAGAAAAATTTCTATGTCTATTTAAAAATTTTTTTCACAAATCAATTTTACTGATCCATATTAATAAAGCATAAATCCATGCAAAGTGTACAATCAACAGTATTCAGTGTAATCACATATTTGTGCATTCATCACTTCAATCATTCTTAGAGCATTTTCATTATTCCAATAATAATAATAAAAAACAAAACTCATCACCTCTCAATCTCTCTGTGCCTCGCCTGCCATATATAGCTGCTATTCTTTTTTCCATCTCGCTAATATATTTATATTGATATTGTTTTAAAAGATTTATTTATTTATTTCTCTCCCCTCCCCTCCCACCCCATCCCAGTTGTCTGTTCTCTGTGTCTATTTGCTGTGTCTTCTTTGTCCGCTTCTGTTGTTGTCAGTAGCACAGGAATCTGTGTTTCTTTTTGCTGCATCATCTTCTTGTGTCAGCTCTCCATGTGGGCAGCACCATTCTTAGGCAGGCTGCACTTTCTTTGGCGCTCTCCTTACAGGGCGCACTCCTTGCACGTGGGGCTCCCCTATGCAGGGACACCCACAGGGCACTCTTTTCGCGCATTAGCGCTGCACATGGGCCAGCTGCACACGGGTCAAGGAGGCCCGGGGTTTGAACTGTGGACCTCCCATGTGGTAGACGGATGCTCTAACCACTGGGCTAAGTCCGCTGCCTATATTGATATTTTTAAAAAACAGTCTTATACATGCAATGTCACCCATATTCGTGTTTTACATGAGGTTTTACTATCTTATACAGTCCCATGTTACAAGTTTTAGCTTTCCTTCTAGTAATATACATGACCTTACACTTTTCCTTTCAACCACTGCCATACCCACACAATAGTACTGCTAGTTAAAAACAGCATGATATGCTTTCACCATTTCTATTCATTTCCAAAGATGTACAAATCACCTTTTCACCATTCTCTACCCTCCCTCTATTTTCTGGTGACCTATATTCTAATTATTAACTCCATGAGTTCACACAATATATTTAGTCCATAATAGCACAATCGTACAGTATTTGTCCTTTTGGGTCTGGCTTGCTTCATTTAACATAATGTCCTCTAGGATCATCCATGTTGTTATATGCTTCATGACTTCCTTTCTTCTTACTACTGTAAAATATTCCATCATGTGTATACACCACGATTTGCTTATCCATTCACCAGTTGATGGACACCTGGGTTGTTTCCAACTTTTGGCCACCTTAAAAAATGCTGCTGTGCACATCAGTGTGCAGATGTCTCTTCATTTCTCTGCTTTTGTTCTTCTGGGTATACACCTAGGAATGGTTTGCCAGGTCCCGTAGCAAGTCTATATGCAACTTCCTTAGGAACTGCCAAACAGTCCTCCACAGTGACTGTACCATTCTACATTCCCACCAACAGTGAATAAGCATTCCTATCTCTCCACATCCTCTCCAACGTTTACGGTTTTCTGACTTTTTAATACTGGCCAGTCTAGTAGGTGTGAAATGATATCTCACTGTAGTTTTGATTTGCATTTCCCTAATTGCTAGTGATGTTGAACATTTTTCAGGGGTTTCTTGGCCATTTGTATTTCTTCTTTGGAAAATTGTCTTTTCAAGTCTTTTGCCCATTTTTAAATTGGATAATTTGTCTTTTTATTGTTGAGTTGTATGATCTCCTTATTGATCATGGATATTGAGCCATTATCAGATACATGATTGCCAAATATTTTCTCCTATTGAATTGGGTGCTTTTTCACCCTTTTGACAAAGTCCTTTGAGGTATAAATGTTTAATTTTGAGGAGATCCCATTTATTTATTTTTTCTTTTGTTGTTCATGCTTTGGGTGTAAAGTTTTAGAAACTACCGCCTACTGCAAGATCTTGAAGATGTTTCCCTACATTTTCTTCTATGAGTTTCATGGTTGCCACTTTTATAGTTAGATCCTTGTTCTACTTTGAGTTAATTTTTGTAGAAGGTGTGAGGTAAGGGTCTTCTTTTTTTCTTTTGAATATGAATATCCAGTTCTTCCAGCATCATTTGTTTAATAAACTGTTCTGGCCCAACTTGGAGTGTTTGAATGACTTGTCAAAAATCACTTGACTGTAGACAGGAGGGTCTGTTTTTAATTTCTTGATTCGGTTCCATTGGTCACTGTGTCTGTCTTTTGGATTCTGTTTGCAAGTACTCTGTTTAGAGATACTGGTCTGTAATTTTCTTTCTTTTTTTTTTTTTAGTATCCTTTTCTGGTTTTGGTATTAGGGTGCTGTTAGCTTCATAGAATGAGTCTGTTAGCATTCTTTCCTGTTCAATTTTTTGAAAGAGCTTGAGCAAGGTGATTGGTATTAGACTGTCTTTGAATGATTGATAAAATTCACCTGTGAAGCGATCTGGTCCTGAGGGCTTTTTTTTGGGGGGGGGAGGGGGGAGGTTTTTTGTTTAGTTCTCTTTTGTTTTGTTTTCCAAAGTCTTCTTTATTTCTTTTTTTTTTTTTAAGAAGCTTTCGATTACATAAATGTTACATTAAAAATATAGGGGATTCCAATATGCCCACTCCCCCACATACTTTCCCACATTAACAACATCTTTTGTTTGTGTGGTACGTTAGTTACTGTTGAAGAACATATATTGAAGCATTGCTGATAACCTTGGACTATAGTTTACATTATAGTTTATACTCTGCCTCAGACACTTTTATAGGTTATGAAAAAATCCATAATAGCCTGTATCCATCATTGCAATGTCATTCATGACAATTCTAATGTCTTTGGGAGGTTTTTGATGACTGTTTCAATCTCTTCACTTGTGATTGGTTTGTTAAGGTTGTCTATTTCTTCTAGAGTCAGTGTAAGTCATTTGTGTGTTTCTAGGAATTTGTCCATCTCCTCTATGTTGTCTAGTTTTTTGGCATATAGTTGTTCATAGTAACCTCTTATGATCTCTCTTATTTCTATAGGGTTGGTTAGTGGTAATGCCCCTCTTTCATTTCTGATTTATTTATTTGCATTTCCTTTTATTTTCTTTGTCTGCATAGATAACGGATCATTGATTTCGTTGATTTTCTCAGAGAACCAACTTTTTGTTTTGTTGATTATGTCTACTTTGTTGTTGTTCTCAATTTCATTTATTTCTGTTCTGATCTTTACTATATCTTTCCTTTCACTTGGTTTTGGATTAGTTTGCTGTTCTTTTTCTAATTCATACAGGTGTGCAGTTAAATCTTCAATTTCAGCTCTTTTTTCTTTTTTTAATGTAAGCATTGAGGGCTATAGATTTCCCTCTCATCACTGCCTTTGCAGTGTTCCATAGGTTTTGATATGTTGTATTCTCATTTTCATTCATCTCAAGATTCATCTCATTCTCTTGCAATTTCTTCTTTGACCCACTGATTATTTGAGTGTGTCATTTATTCTCCATATATTTATGAATTTTCCCTTTTTCTGCCCATTATTATTTCCAGCCTCATTCTGTTATGAACAGAGAAAGTGTTTTGCATAATTTCAATCTTTTTAAATTTATTGAGACTTGTCTTGTTACCCAAATATGGTCTATCTTGAAGAAGGATCCATGAGCACTTGAAAAGAAAGCATGTCCTGCTGTTTTGGGGTGCAATGCTCTATAGATGTCTGTTAGCTCTAGTTCACTTATCATATTATTCAAATTCTCTGTTTCTTTATTTAGCCTCTGTCCAGGTATTCTGTCCAATACAGAGAGTGGTGTATTGAATTCTCCAACTATTTATGTAGAGACATCTATTACTCCCTTCAGTTTCGTCACTATGTGCCTCATGTATCTTGGTGCATTCAGGTTAGATGCATAAATATTTAGAATAGTCATTTCTTCTTGGTAAATTGCCCCTTTTATTAATATTATGATCTTCTTCATCCCTTATAACAGTTTTGCATATAAAATCTATTTTGTCTGATATTTATCACTACTCCAGTTCTTTTTTTTTTTTTTTTTTGGTTACTATTTGCATGCAATATCTTTTTCCAATCTTTCACTTTTAACCTGGCTGTGTTCTTATGTAAGAGAAGGGTCTCCTGTAGACAATATAGAAACAGCTCATATTTTTAAATCCATTCTATCAGTCTGTGTCTTTTGATTGGGGAGTTCAATCCATTAACATTCTGTGTTATTACTGTAAAGGATTACCTACTTTATCCTTTTTGTCCTTCACTCTCTGTTGTCATATCTTTTATCTGTCTTCTTACCCTTTAGTTTACCCTTCTTAATAATCTTCATTTCTAGACTCTTCTCCAAATCTTTTCCCCTTGTTTTTTGTTTTTTGTTTTCCTTTCAGGCTGCAGCACTCCCTTTAGTATCTCTTGTAGTTCTAGTCTTTTGTAAACATATTCTATGAGTTTTGTTTGTCTGGGAAGATCTGAACTCACCCTCACTTGAAGGGCAGTTTTGCTGGATATAGAATTCTTGACTGGCAGTTTTTCTCTTTCAGTACCTTAAATACATCATACCACTTTCTTCTTGCCTCCATGGTTTCTAATGAGAGGTCAGCACTTAATCTTATCTAGTTTCCCTCTTATGTGATGCTTTGTTTTCTTTTGCTGCTTTCAGAATCCTCTATCTCTGATATTTGTAATTCTGCACAGTAGGTGTCTTAGGGTAGATCTATTCAGATTTATTCTGTTTGGGGTGTGTTGTCCTTCATGGATATTGATACTTATGATTTTCATAAGGATTGGGAAGTTTTCAGTCACTACTTCTTCAAATATTCTTTCTGCCCCTTTTCCCATTCTCTTCTCCTTCTGGGACACCAATAATGCCAGTGTTTATGCATTTAACATTGTCATTCAATTCCCTGAGACTTTGTTCAATTTATTCCATTCTCTTCTTTTTCTGTTCTGTTTTTTAGTTCAGATGTTCTGTCTTCAAAATCACTATTTCTGTCTTTGAGCAATTCAAATCTGCTCTTATGTGCCTCTAATGTATTTTTTTTTAAGATTTATTTTTTATTTATGTCTCTCATTGATTGTACCCTTTGGATAAAATATAGAAGTTTAACTATCCTGACCTCAATTCAGGCAAATATAAACCAAATAAAATGGTATAACACTATGAAATATATAAAGATGTAAATAATTTATATTTACAGAGTTGGTAAGAGGAACTTGCTAGACCCTGACATTTGAAAAAAATAAATAGATTTATTAGCATTGGTATCACAGACTGTCACATAGTTTATGTATTTCACAGATTAAAAACTCCAGAATCATTGTATTAACAATTGTTTTCTAATGAAGGTACATAGACATGATGTGTGCGATGCTTTATACGTAATCATTCAAGCATTTGAATGGAAAATACCTTTGCATTTAAAATATTAAATATTTACCTCTCCAAAAGTTGGTGAAATTCAGCCTGGTTTGTTCCTGTTTCAGAATATTGAGTGACATGGATTTTCACATTCTCTTTCCTTTCAGTGTCAACATTTCTGAAACAAATGATCCATGATTTGATTGTTATGGCAGTATATTGTCAATTTTCTTTTCAACTTGTTTAAATATGCAAAAAATCTTGAGGTCTTAATTTATTATGATTTGCCGTAAAATAATCTGCCTTTCTTGAAAAAAAAGGAGAGGGCATTTCAAAAACTATCATAATTAAATAATAAACTGCATAAACATAGGTGCTGAGTGATTCAAATAATAAAAGAATTTTCCAATATTTTAATCCTCTTCTAACAATGTTACATACTCTGAGATGTGAATTTATTCACTTTACAGAAAAATAGAGATTATACTAATTTGTCTGTGATGTTTTATTTATATATTGTTATATTATCAATCTATTCCTAAAAGATTTTTGATTGAACAATAATCATGGTCATAGAAAAAGGATGCTTTATTGGAATATGCATCTGTCCATTTTTTCAAGTACAAAAACTATTCTGTGCATTTTCAGGACCTTTACATTTTATTAAATGAAATAAATAGTGGCCAACTCATTCATTCATTAAAAATGGTGATGAAATATAGTTACTCATTAATTCATCCATTCTTTCAATAGCACTGATTTAAGGATTCTTGTGGGTCCTATATCATGTGGTGAACAGTGGCTCCCTAATACCTTAATATTTGATTAACCAGGACACACTAATCTGTGATCATACCATAGCAGATGGTGCATATATGGTTGAATAACACATCTCGCCCATGGATGGAGCCATAAGCAGATAATCGCAGAACAGAGTGGTACATGCTTTGGTGGTGGAAAGCCCAGGGAGAGGGAGCAATGGAGTACATATTAGCAACAGCTAAGTCAGGTGGGGCAGGAGGTGGAGTTCAGGGCCAACATCTGGAAGTGAAATTCAAATGAATTCTCAAAAGACCTTCAAGACTAAGGCAGATGAGAGGTGGTGGGGAAAGGAAGGTGTTTGGGAGCAAGAACTGGGGAGAGTATTGATAATTAGAGAAAGACAGAGAAACATGAAGGAACAGAGCATAAAAGGTCTTAACAGCTTTGTTAAAAAGCTTGAGTAAGCCCAGGGATAATAATTTACTAATATAAATGTAATCCATATGTACACCGAAATTATCTAAAATATAAAGTTTACTTTAGAACTTCATAAGAGTTCCTTTCTCTTAGAGTTCCTTAAAATATCACTTATAAAATAATTCCTCTGTTAACTTAGAGTTCTGAGAGATGCAATTCACTTGTGATACAAGAAAAATTATGCTGGTCTTAATCTGAATGGGTTTGAGAGTCATTATCAAGATGAACCTAAAAGATCTGGTTACTCACTAACAGTAATGACCAAGTAAGTAATGAACAAATGCTATTTGATCTCCCTTTGACTTTGTCAACGGGAGAATCAACAACAACAGAAAAGAAAAAATGTCTAGAGTGAATTATTAACTGACTGAAAAGAGAGTATACTGCTAGATCAGGTTTTGGTTCAATGGAACATCATTCTGGCCTGGTTTTGTTTGTGAAGTCACCAAACAGCCCAATCCTCTTTCATCTTTCAATATAAGTCTCAGGTTGTAGCAGTTTGGTATTATTGATGAATTCCAAAAATAAATATTGGATTATGTTTGTAAAATGACCTTCTCCTCTGGGCATATTAGATTATATTGGATTTAGAGGTTTACTTGTTGAAGTAATCAGGTAGTAGGACATTGAGTCCCCACCCACCAGATAAAAAGACATGACAAAGGACAGAGTTGGGGGCTTTTAATGTTGGAGTTTTGATGTTGGAATTTGATGCTGACGCTGGAGCCCCAGGGAGAGAGAAAGAACCATTAATCTGATAGTCTACAGCTTGTGGAAAAAACAGAGGAGCTGAGCCCAGAGGAACCAGGAAGCCTTGCAGACATCAGCAGCCATCTTGCTCCAAGACATGGAAATAGACTTTGGTGAGGGAAGTGACTTATGCTTTATGACCTGGTATCTGTAAGTGCCTACCCCAAATAAATACCCTTTATAAAAACCAACCAATTTCTGGTGTTTTGCATCACCATCCCTTTGGCTGACTAATACATAATACATTAAAAAGTTATGTATTAATATATGCCATGAAATTTGTTTTTCTGGAAGATAAGACATTTAGTTTGGATACATCAAAAGTAACAGCAGAGCTTTCAACTTGCTCAACTCTGGGATGCCATTCATATGGAATACAATGTGAACGGTGTCCCCTGGAGCTGTGCAGCACAGCTACCCTATATTGTTAGCCAGAACTCTTCATTTAAACCTTCTGTTAACCAGTATTTATATACAGCTCTGGGATGGGAGGAAAGGGGAAGAGAAGTTATTGATGAGCTCATAGAAGACTCACTGACTCAGCAAAAAAAGATTAAATTATATTTATTAGAGTTTAATGTCAAGTGTATGCCAGTGATTTTCATTAATTGGGAATAATTAATTCATGTGATGAACAAAGTGACTCTCTAATACCTGAACATTTGATTAATCATGACCATATTATAGCAGACAACAGAGAGTTTCACATGCCCTCTGCTGGAATAGTTGTCCAAATAGACAAATTCCTCAAATTATGTTAGTATTATCTGATTGAACCATGCATTTCAAAACATTAATGTGATAAAAGATTATCTATTAACATTTTGAGTCACATTTAAAGGTATGGAATAAGAAAATAATAAATGTAAGAAAAGACGGAAATTATTTAACTCTGGATGTTAAAAAACACATACTACTTTAAGGGCATTGCCCTCACATTTTACATCTAGCAGAATGAGCTAATTATGAAATGTATGCGTCAAAGATTTCAATTTCAGGCTTGACTTTACTTTGAAGATTAATTTTTTACTTTATCGTCTTTACAGGCAGTTCAGTGGACAGCCGATCTGAATGTTACTCATTGTTCAGTGATGTATGAAGTATATTTAATCAATGTGGAGAAAGTAATATTAAACTATTATCAGCAGCCTCAAATATTCTAAACATCTCAGAAGAAAGGTCAAGAGGTAATATCAGTGCTAATAATATGAGAAACAATGTATTTAACTCATTCTTTACATCATAGTTTTTCAATGATCTATGATCTATGATCTCTTTTGTCATAAAATATAATGAAAATATAGCTCTTTGGGAATATTGTATTCCAATCTCATAAGGTAAGTCAAAGCACAGGTCAGTCAAAACTTTCCTGAGACACTAAACTTTTAAAACATTATTCCAAGGCAAGAATGTAAAATATATATTGGTATATTTTTACAAATTATATTTGTTCATTAAATATTCCAAAAATTTAAACATAATCAATTATTTTGTATAATAAAGGAATTACAAACTATGTTTTAGAAGGATTCATATTAGTTCAGTATTTCAGGATATTAGTTCAGTATTTCAGGATAAATCTCAAACAAAGGATTCATATTAGTTCAGTATTTCAGGATATTAGTTCAGTATTTCAGGATAAATCTCAAACAAAAATGCTAATTCAAAATGAACATATTGATCATAGAACTTTATTTTCATGAGACAAACTTGTTTCTAACTCATTATCTTCTCCTGTGCTTAGCCTAATCAGCAAGTTCAAATTAAGTTCCTGATAGAAACTAAATGAATCTTAGTATTTATTTTCATCTTCAAATATCAACATGGAAGCATCCCCCTTTTTTAATAAACACAGAATTCCCCTGGAAAAACATCTCTAACCAAGAAGATGAAAATTTAGAAAGTATATTTAATGAAAGGTATGAACAAGTTGTTCTTACTGTGTTTTCCGTCTAGGTGAGATGTCTGGACCAATTATAATTAGTGCTCTGTTTTTATTTTTATCTCCATTCCGCAAAACTCTGAGTCTCACAGGAACATATTGCTCTGGTGTCTTATAGATGGGTTTCTTCATGGGAGGACTGTTCGGAACAAGCAGGCCTTCTATTGGCCAGTCAAACTCCTTCAGAAAGAAATTACCAAAAAAAAAAAAAAAAAAAAGATAAATAAATAAGAAGAGACATTCCTACATTTAAAAAATATACTAAACATACTACTTAAATCTTTCAATCTTTCATTCATTCGACAAAAATTTATTGGGCACCTAAGATGTTCCAGATACTTCTGGTTAATGTTTTATTTGACTAAAGAGGAAAGATAATAGTTTTTAAAATTCATACAACAAACCAACGGCAGATTTATTCCTTTCAGAAAAGTATCACTCTAGAGAAATAGAATTGAATTAACTTGGAATGTTCTTTTGCTCGTGTGTGAAGTATCTAATCAATGCGAAGAAGGAAGAATGTGTGAAAAGTGGTTTTACAATAGCCTGAAATAATATATAATGTTTCCACTTACAAAATATAGCCAGGATTCAACTACTTTTCACCAGTTTCATTCCCACCACTTTGCTCCAAACCACTAACCTCTCACCTAGATGTTGCAAAAACCTCCTAAATATTCGTTCCTGTTTCCACATTTGTCCCCTTCACTCTAGTACTATAATGGTACTATTTATATTCAGACCAGAGCACATCACTTCTCTTCCCCATACCCTCCAAGAACTTCCCATCTCAGTGAGAATAAAAGCCAAAGTCCTCATAATGGCCTACAAGGCCCTAAATGATACCCACCTTCTCTTTTCTCTCTGACCTTACCTCCTGCTACTCTCCCCCTCACTCACATTGCTTCTGCCTTATTTAACCACATTTTTCTGCCAACACACCATCCCGGGTTCTTTGCACTTCTTTATATACTCTTTCCCTAGAGATCTGCATGGTTCTGTTCTTCATATTCTTCCGATCTTCAATCATATAAGACCTCGATTGAGCCCTCCCTGGACGATCTATGTAAAATTTCCAAATCCTGCCCTGTCCTACTCCTCACCAATAATCCCTATCCCCTATCTTTTTTCCATTTTTTTCTTAGCTCTTATCACTAATATTCATGAAAGCATCTAGTGCAGGGGCTTTTAACCTTTTTTGTTCCACCGACCCCTTTGCCTGTCAAGTGAAAACCACAGACCTCTTACTAAGTCCATTCTATTTGGTGTATTTTTCAATAAATAAATCACACCTGCACCAACACATCCTCACAAGAAAAACGTTTTTTTTGAATTTCAATTCAAGCTCACAAACCCCTTGTTAAGAACCCCTGCTCTAGTGAAATGGCTAAGAGCATGGATTTTAGAGCCAGACTATCTCTGTTTGAATCTTTGCCCCATCTCTTTAGCTGTGTGACCTTGGGCAAAACCTTCACAAAAGAGCGATGGAGACTGGTAGGTAAATTCTTCCCTCTTTCTCCTCCAGAAATGGCGCTACTGAGAACACAGTATAAATGGCTTCTCAGAGGATAGACAGTGGGACTTAGCAGTGACCAGCTTGATAATACTTTCTTATATTGGCCCCCCTTCCTTCCCTGCTTTTTTCTTTTACTCCTGCTTCCTGGGATTGCACTTCCTAATAAAGTAGTAGCACATAATTGGTTAACTACATTTAGCTAGAGGAAAAGCAGTATAAATGTTTAAATATCTGATGAGAGCTTTTCAGTTTAACGGCTCTTCCTTTATATTTTTAATGTAATATTTTGTTTAGTAAACATGTTAAGAGTGGCATACAAAGAGGCCAATTCATCACACTTCTAAATATGGTAGTTGCCTCTGACTCTGATTTGGGGGGACCCAGAAAAAGACAGCACAATCCATATGAAATAAAAGTAGGCGAAGTTTCCTAAAGGTGGATATTGGTGCCAATACCCAAAAAAGGCGGAAGGCATGCTGGGCAGGCAAACACCTCAGATAATCGTTACAAGGTGGTCCTAGCCTGCTGGAACTGTCCAACTGACACACAGACCACATTATATGACTTTTAGTTTATGGAAGAGGGGAACTTTTTTTGAAAATAGCTACCACCAGTAATGACTTATTAATTTATATTCCCTTGAAAAGTTTTTAGAATCTTGCAATTACACTGACTCATCACATAGGTCAGAAGAATGTGATTTAAATAAATTAAAAACAAAATCTCAGGAATTGTGAAGATTAAATGTTCTAAAATGGCATCTAATTATGCTCTAATTCATTTGTGAGATGAGTGAATAAACAACATTAATTGCATTTGATTAGGAGAAAAGCAGTATAAATAAATGTTTAAAAATCTAAGGAATGAAGTATGTTATCACTTTAACAGTTTTTCCTTTATGTTTTTAGTATATTTTCTTTAGTAAAAATGTTACCAGTAGTGGCATACAATGAGGTCAATTCATCATGGTTCAAAATAAGCACAATTTGATTAATGAAGTTTTATTTTATTCCTAGATCTTCATTGAGAACCTGTCACCTGAATGGCTTTTAAATTGCAAAGGAAAGACATTAAAGTGTTTATTTAACAAATGTCTAATATCTATGAATGGAACAATGGAGGACAATAGTCTTTTCGTTTACAAAAAATACTCTCATATTCATTTCTAGGTATAAAATAACATATTTCTCCCCTCTTTCTGACCATGGTAAGAAAACTTATTAGAAACAATATTCTCCCTCATGCAAAAAAAGGCAGAAAACTTATGAGAACTGTCAGTTAGTAGTCAGGATGTGAAACTAAGATTTTTTAAGAATGGCTTAAGCATGCTATTTTTTTTTATGAATGCATCTGAAATGTGCTATCTTCACTCCTGACGATTTCCAGTCTCCTCACTTCCTAAACCAGTCTCATGACCTAGGTAGCTACCCCTTGAGACACTGGCTTTAGCACCCCTGAAGCACTGCTGACTTCAGATGGCTTCCTTTACAGGCCAGGTAGTTGAAAAAAATTTGAGGGTCTTCTCTTTTTAGTAAGAAATATCACAGAAATATAATCCAGACAGATGAGAAATGAATTCGCATTTCAAAGTTTTCCAAAAAGAAGAGATACCATGGGAAGTTCTTCCTTTAACTCAGTTCAAAGCTTTGTTCTGATGTTTAAGCTACTTTTACTTTGTACTTAATGGAAACAGAGAAATATGTTATCAGGATAATGAAGGACGGCTAGCATGGAGAGTTAAACTGACTAGAATGCTGTTTCCTTCTGTTTTTTCAGTGCAAATTTTTATGTTCCCATTTCTTTCTTTACTGGTTTTCTCTTGCATTGACACAATTCCATGGCACAGCTGCATTATCAAGAGACCCTTCATGCACCAGAGTGCTACTTACATTGATAATTCTTCATTAGTTTTTATTACCTCTTTCACTAACCAGAGACATAACATGCTTCTTTCAGGAGTCCAAACCTCAATCAGTAAACTAAGTTTCTAAGTCAAATTTGCTCTCTTCATCTATTAGTTATTAATAGACTAATAGATTCTTCCATTTGTTTCTGTGGGCTTCCCACATCTCCTTGTTTTCTCTTTATAGTGACAGATAATTATCATTTCTTAACAAAGTAATAAAATATATACTTGCATCTTCCATTTGTTTAACATAGGTCACTCCAAATAGATTTAGTTTAAGTTAGTAAATGACTCAATTTATCAAGTCCCTTCAAACTCACTTTTCTAGTTATTTCATCCTTGAATATGAAAATCCATTTCTTCCTTACCTATAGGAGCTTAGAAATGTAAATTCTCAATTTGCAACTTTTTCCCAAGGAGTAAGAAAATAACTGGAGATCCTAAAATTATTTCAGTGTACATAGTCATAGCTCATACCAAAATGAAATAATTTTGTGCTTTATAAGGCTTTAACTTATTTTTAAAATAATGATATCCCCAGATATATAAAATGCTGTTGGCACATAAAACATTTGCAATGGCCTTTCAGGATGAAACTGTTCTCAGAGTAACTGTCACCCCTGGGAGGCAAATAGGTGTTAATACAGTCTGAATCATCCCCCAAAATAATTCTCATTGTCCGTATTTTCTAAAATTTTCTCTTATTCATCATTCTACTTTGAAAGATTCTTTGCCAAAGAATTAACAAGAGATTTAGGGTGTCACTAAGGATAATATTTCTTAGATGGTTTTTCTAGATTCAATGTTTTGACTTAATTTTCAAGCCTATTTGGGCAAGTGGTTTGATCAATCTTTCCTCACTGAAATGGTTCAACTAACAGTCTTGATTTCTGGGACACCAAACTTCTTCTGTGAGTTTCTTTTTCATCCCTCTTTTGTCTTTATAGGCCAACACTGCCTTCTTCTTTTTGTGGTTTCCTCTTTTTTGACTCATAATCCAACCTCTTAAATTTTAGGCTCCATGACAGTAGGGACCATGTCCATCTCCTTTCTTCCACTGTCTCCATTGCCAAGTTAGCGGAAGGAGAAAAAATCAACCCAAAAGAAGGTAATAATGGAGAAAAAAAAGAAACATTCGAAAAGGCAGGACAATGTGACAACATGGATGAACCTGGAGGGCATTATGTTGAGTGAAGCAAGCCAGACACAAAAGGACAAACACTGCATAATTGTGCTATTATGAACTAAATATATTACGTAAACTCATGGAGTTAATAATTAGAATATAGGTCACCAGAAAATAGAAGGAGGGTAGAGAATGGAAAGCTGAGAGTTAATCTGTGCAGAACTAGTACAAAATTTGTTTGTAAATCTTTGGAAATGACTAGAAATGATGAAAGCACATCATGGTGTTCATAACTAGCAGAGCTATTATATGAGTATGACAGTGGTTGAAAGGGTAAGTCTAAAGTCATATACATTACTAGAAGGAAAGCTAAAAAATGTACCTTGGGACTGTATAACATAGTGAAACCTCACGTGAAATACAAACATGGGTGATAATGCACAAAAAAGACTGATTTTACAAAATATAAATACAAATAAACTAGAGAGACAGAAACAGACTGGTGGTTATGAATGCCAGGAGAAGCATAGAGAGATTGAGAGGTGATGAGTTTTTTTGTTTGAGCTATACCCACTCCATGTGTCTTTTGCTTACTATTATTATTGGAATAATAAAAATGCTCTAGAAATGATTGAAGTGATGAATGCACAACCATGTGATTATACCAAAAACCATTGATTGTACACTTTGGATGGATTTATGCTTTATTACTATGTAGCAATAAAATTGATTTGTTTTTTTAAAAAGGCAGGGCGAGTAGAAAGCAAAACATAAACTATTAGAAGTAAATCCCAATACATCTGTAATTCCAATAAATAGAAATACTTTTGATGGGGGATAAATATTGTCAGGCAATTTTTAAAAATTAACATATGCTAATTTTTGGAGAACCTCCTGAAACAGAAGAATGCACAAATATTGGAAGTAAAAGGATGAAAATACACAGGGAGAATAATAACCAAAAGAAAGTTGGGGTATTTCTACTAGTATTGAATAAGTAACACTTTTATTAGAGAGAAAAAGGGTCTCCACACAACGAAAAAAGTTTCAGTTCACTAGCGAAATAAAATATTTGTGAACACATATGTACCTAAGAACTAAATTTCAAAATATTTAAAGTAAAAATTGATAGACTATAGGAAGAAATAAATTCATCTACATAATGGAAGACATAAAACAGTTTCTAAATGATTACATAACAACACATTTAATAAGCTTGATCTGTTGCACCTAAAATCCAAAATTCAAAATCTGCTTGGAAATGTTCAGAAACCTGACCACATTCTGGGCCTTAGAGTAAGACTCAACAACCCACTTCTTGTGCTAGGTGATACAACCTCATTAAGTTGGCCACTTGGAAGGACTGGCCACATGTAGGTAAGCTTGTTCCACAGAGGATTTTCAACTCTGGAATGTTTCCACTGGCCTGGTTTATTGGTCCCTTCATGTTTTATGGCCCATCTAAAGTAAAATAAAAGACATAAAGGACTTTAGTAAGGTTAAATATCATTTTAAAAATATTCATTTTATTAATTAAGTACTTGCTATATACCAGACAGTGACTCAGTTTGAATTAAAAACCCAGTTTGAATTTGAAAAACAGAAATTAACAAGTGTTGGCAAGGATGAGGAGAAACTGGAACCCTTATACATTGCTGGTGGGATTGTAAAATGGTGCAGCCACTGTTGAAATCAGTTTGGTGATTCCTCAGAATGTAGAATTACCATATGATCCAGCTATCCCACTTTTGGAGAGAATTGGAAAAAGGGACTTGAAGAGATATTTGTATACCAGTATTCATAGCAGTATTATTCACAATAGTCAAATGGCAGAAGCAAGCCAAGTGTCCATTAACAGATGAATGGATAAACAAAATGTGGTATATACATTCAATGAATATTATTCAACTTTAAGAAGGAATAAGCTTTGAAGTCATCATGTTGACAGAAATAAGCTGGACTCAAAAAGACAAATATTGTCGGAGTCCACTTATATGAAATACCTAGAATAAGCAAATTCATAGAGACAGAAAAGTATATTAGAAATTACCAGGGCCTGGGGGGAGGGAGAAATGGGGAGTTATCACTTAATAAGTACAGAGTTTCTGTTTTTGATGATGCATAATAGTGATAGTAGCAGAACACTGTAAATTCATGCCACTAAATTATATACTTAAAAATGGTTAAAACAGCAAATTTCATGCTGTATTTTTGTTCCCACATATGGTGGATTGGAACTGTGTGTATCCCAGAAAGAAAAAAAACATGTTCTTAAAGTTAAGCTGTCCCTGTGGGTATGACCCCATTGTAAGTAGGACCTTTTGATGAGATTTCATCAGTTAAGGTGTGACCTACTTCAGTCAAGATGGTTCTTAATCTAACTACTGTAGTTCTGTAGAAGAGGAGTGAAATTCACACAAGGAGAGAGAAAACCACAGGAAGCAAGAGGCTGGGCATTGATGGAGTTCAGAAGAGAAGGGAGAGACCAAGAGATGCCACCATGTGCCTTGCCATATGACAGAGAAGCGAAGGATTGCCAGCAGCCAACCCCAGGATGTCACAGTCTTTGGGGATACTGCATCACTTCCATGATGCTTAATTTGGACTTTTTCCTAACTTCAAAACTCACAGCTAGTAAATTACCATTGTTTAAGTCAACCCATTTCATGTTATTTGACTGAGCAGCCTAGGAAACTAAAATAGATTTTGGTACCAGGAGAGTAGGGTGCTGCTATACGAAAAATGTAGAAAAGGCTTTGGAATTGGGTAATAGGTAGAAACTGGAAGAACTGTGAGGCAGTCTACAGAAACAAAACAATGAATGTGTTTTTGGAAATTGAAGGAAAGGCAATCATGTTTTAAAGTAGTAATGAACTTGGTAAAATTGAGTTCTGATGTCAGGTGGAAGGCAGAACCTGAGAGTGATGAACTTGGAGATTTAGCTGAGGAGATTTTGAAGCTAAATGTGGAAAGTGCAGACTGGCTTTTCCGTGCTGCTTAGCGTACAACGCAAGAAGAAAGAACTGAACCCCTGGGCACAAAGAAACCAGAAATTGATGGTTTGGAAAATTCTGAGTTTCCAGAAAGCAAGGCCCCAGTCAGCAATTTCCATGTAATTCAGGATTGGAGGTGCAGTTATGCAGGAAGGATCTATGGAAAGTTCTTCTGTTTGAGGACCCCTGTGTACTACATGCAAGGCCAACAGCTTTTCTGCATAATTTGTGTGAACAGGACGACTGCGAGTCTGGACTTACAAAGACAGAGAAGGGACAAATTTAAGGAAAAATCACTTCACAGGTAGAACCACGGAAGCTGAAGTCTGGACCAAAGACATCTTCTTGGACCAAGAGAGCAGGCTCACCCATGTGTGTGGAAAGGGTAAAATCTGCCCATGTGCTTGGAGAAGACAGGTCTTCTGCCCTGTTTTTCAGGAAGAGTGCTGCCACCCAGTTGTTCGGAGAGGGTGGAGCCTGTGCCCCAGGGATTATGGAGAGCCTGCCCACCATCCTGATGCTTAGAGAGGGTGGAGCCTTCAGTTCTCGGAAGTGGGGCAGCCTGCCATTTCATCAGACCTGGAGGACAAACTATCAATTCATAGCTGACTCTCAGAACTTGACATCTAATGAAGTATGCATTGCAGGGTTATGTTACTATTGGGACTGATGTCTACTAGGAATAAGCCTCCCTGGCATCAAGGGGTTATTACCAAGTGCCAACTAACAATGCATCTGGAAAAAGACCTTGACCAAAAGGGGGAAATGGTAAATACAAATGAGTTTTTATGGCTAAGAGATTTCAAAGTGAGCCAGGAGGTCATTCCAAAGGTTATGCTTATGCATGTTTCAGCAGGATCTCACTCACTGCCACAGTAAACAGTGTCTAAAATAGCGGAACTCCTGAGGGCTCTAGAGATATCCAGACACTATAAGCAGGGCAGACAAACTCAGGAATTCAGCACCCTTTCAGTGGGCCTTACTTTGGAATTTATGCTCCCTAGTATAACAGAGTTAAAGTCATTTACAGTTTCCCTACATGTGACTCTTCTGCCCCTTTTATTTGAACCTATAATTAGCACTATACTTGTTAAATATATGATACAGAGACTTAAATCTTTGGTCCATCCATGTGCCAGTTGAGCCCTGAATCTCAGCAGAGTTGCAACACCTACTCTCCAGTTCATTAGACTCACCCAGGACAACTAACAAGGAGATGATGATGGACAACTCCCATCCCAAGGAACAGAGAGTGTCTACAATGGCAAGAAAGATAGCTCCATTCATTTGACCAATGGGATCTTAGCTCCCTCTTATTTAGAAATAAAGAAGGCATCACCATCCCAAAATCCTCATGATTGGGGAATGAACAATAGACTAAAGTAGACTTATGATTATTCTCCTATGAACTTATTATTATTCTAGAAATGAGAGAACTTTTATCATCAATATAAAGGTAATGGTCACCACAGGTTCTGAGGGGATGGAGAGGGAGGAATAGGTGTAATATGAGGGCATTTTCAGGACATTAGATTTGTCCTGCATGACATTGCAATATACAGGCCACTATATATTTTGTCATAACCTACAAAATTGTGCAGGACAGAGTGTAAACTGTAATGTAAACTATAGTTCACCATTATTAGCAATGCTTCAATATGTGTTCATTAATTGTAACAAATTCACCACACTAATGAAGGGTTTTGTTAATATGATAAAGTGTGGGAGGGGAAGGGAATGGGCCATATGGGAATCCCTTATATTTTTTATGTAACATTTATGTAATCTAAAGCATCTTTTAAAAATTTTTAATTAAAAAAATAAAAATAAAAAAAACTGAAAAAAAAAGCTTTTGCTCATAAAGCTTCACAGGTGTTGGAAGAAAATTTTCATGCTGTATAAAATTTTGGGGAAAAAAATTTAATTAACCCTGGTTAAATACAACTATCTACCTACTCAAAGCCATATTATACCTCAACACTTGAATGTAGCCAAAGAAAAACACACAACCAACCATCAATGGAATTGCTGTAAATCAACAGAATGCAATGAGGATGAGCAGCAAGACAGAAATATTAAGGACTGTTTTGAAAAATTGAGAAAAGGGGATTGTTTTGGTTGTCATAATGATTAGAGAACATTACTGTTATTTTGGCAGCTAGGGCCCCAAGAATACCCAATGTCTTTTAAAGTATGGGAGAATCATATACAATGAAACTTTATCCTGCAGCCCACTTGACTTTCAAATGTCCTCCTGAGCATTCACGTAGGTGGAAACCTGTGTATAATGATCCAAGCCTAAAACCAAATAATATTGTAATAAACAAGAGTATTTTTGCTCTATTTTAATACACATGCAACTGTCTCCAGGATCACAGCGCAGGGAGATTTGGTTTTTGGTTTTGTTTTTTTTTTCGGGGTCATTCAGTTTGGGAAAAGCCACAGCACTAAAGGCCATAACACTCAGGATCCTTGAGTTATGAATACAACACAGGGTGTTCTTTGGCATCTGTCCTCCACCCATTCAGGTGATGCTGTGCATAGGTGAAAGCCTCTGCCTGCTCAATTACATTGTCTAGCATAGCAGTTCCTATCACTTATATTGAGGTCATATAACTTTTATTTTAAAATTACTTCTATTTTTTTATTCTAATTTTAATGGTAGGACTTTTAAAAATGTATTGGTGGGTTAGGTTATTTATAAATTTTATTTATGATAATGAAGACATGATAAAATATTAGTTATCAAAAGGGAACATTGGATCTGATAATGTTGGGAACTATTATTTTATATTTACAACCACAAATTGCAAGTGGGTCTTTAGCTGGGCCACCCCACTGCCTTCCTCCAGTTAGTAGTCTCCAGCCTTTTGAGAGGCATGCCGTCTTCTTTTCATTAAACATCCCATGCTCAGTCCCCCATTTCCCAGTGACCACTGCAGGCCTTCTTCTGTCATTGAGAAAACAGAAGCCATCAGAAGAGACTTTTCTCATCCTATCATCACCCCATTTATCAAACCCCCTTTCTCTGGGCTCACACATTCCAACTGTTAACGTGGAGTTGGCTAAGGCCAACACTGCTGCTTGTGCCCTAGATACTTCTTTCTCTCTCATCGAGGACTTTCTTCCTGAAATTATACATTGTCTCTATTAATTTTCCTTCCCTTCTGGGTCATTACCATTTGCATATCTGACATCTTTAAAAAACAAAAAACTTCCATACACCCCACATCTAGTTATTGCCTTATTTCTTACATCCCTTTCACAGTTCCTTAAAAGAGTCATCTCTTCTCTGCTCCTTCTCTCTTAGACTAATTCCAATTAAATTTTCATCTCTGAAGCTCCAACGAAACTGTCCTTGTCAGAGTTTTCATTTCTTAAGACCTACATGACCACAGAGCAGTATTTGACCAAAGATCATTTCCTTCTTCTGGAAACATTTTCTTTACTTGACTTGCCTTCACTTGACTTGTGTGAAACCACATTCATGTTTTTCTCCCATGTGAAGAGCCACAATTGCTAGTCTCCTCTCTAAGTACTCTATGCCATCTATTTGCTGCAAACTCTTAAACTCATATATCCTCCCTCAACATCTCCCTTGAATAGCAGATCAAACTGCCTGTTCAAATCTCCATTTTGGTATCCAAAATAAATAAATAAATAAAAGACCAAAACCAAATTCTTGATTCTCTCCAAAAATCTGCTTCTCTCCATCTCATTAAATTATTAAATAGCATTTCTATTTGTCTAGTTAGTCAAACAAAATTTTGGCGTCAGCCTTAATTTGCCTTTATCTTTTCCACTACATCAATAAGTCTTTTCAGCTTTACCTGTAAAATATACCTAATTTCAACAACTGGAAACCTCCAGCTCTCCATCTTCAGTAACCTTCCATCTGGTAAATACTCCCTCTAGTCCTGTATCTCTTGCTCTTAAGGACATTCTCAATAGTCGCCAAAGTAACACTTTTTAATAGTTTTACTCCTGCTCAAAATCCTCAATTCGTTTCTCATCTTTCTTAGAATAAAACCCCAAAACCATACAAAAGTCTACCCAGTCCTATCTGATATGTAATCAAGGCTCTGGATATCTCAACAACTTTCTTTTGGACTTCTCTCCTTCAATCTATTCCAGTCACACTGACCTCCTTGTTGTTTCTTGAATATCCCAGGCTTACTCTGACCTTCATAGGGCCTTTCAACTAATTGTCATCACTTCTTGAAATGCCCTTTCTCACACATTGTCACTGAAGAAGTATAGTTCTATTTTTTTGTGACAATGATCCTTTTTCTATAATGCCAAGCCAATCGAAATTTTAAAACACCAAATCAGACAAACAAATTAATTTCCTCAATGCTAAGTTCTGCCAAGTTCCAGTTTGGATTCCCAAGATTACACCTCTTCCCCATTTGTTCTTTCAAATCTGCAGCAACTGCCATAGGCTTGCTGGCCTTTGTAACATAATGAAAGGCTGAAATTCAGTACATATTGCCTCCACAACCCAGAGATCCCATCATTTTTTCCTTTCTGGTGACCACCCAGGTTTCCTTTTAAAAACGAAACCAAAATATCTCCCTCTGGTTAAACTGCCCTACACACACTCTTCTAAAGGAGAGTACTTTCATTGAATCTAAAATAATTTTCTGTTCCTGACAACATTGAAAAGTATCTAGTGCTTTACTTGCTGTACTGGACCTAGTTTACATTAACTCTTCAGATTCTCTCACTTATACCCAAGAATCCCTGGAAACCTTGGCTGTATGTTCCATGGAGAGCACTGGCCACTACCACGGTGACTTCAAGTCAAATGTCTCAGATATGCCCAAGGGTGAGAGCTGGAGTCAGAGTAACTTCAGTGCCCGAACCCTTCCTGATCAAAATCACAAAGTTTCTCACTTCTTCCACTACATCAGGGCTCAGGTGAAGCATGGCACCGTGGGGCATGGGAATCTGGCTTCCCTATCAACTGCCCAGAAATACAAACACACAGCCTAGAAACACAGAATTTGTGCCTTCTGAGGAGAATTTTGACCAATATGATACAAGGGACAGAGACAACAGATCAATTCTTCTCCCTTCCCACCAGATGAACAGTGGTCATTCTGCACAGACTGTCTGGAAGATGTCTCAGGTAATGAAGTTACCACCTGGATTTTCTTGTGAAGCAGGCTGTATTTGCTTTCCCTCATTCCCAGCCTCATTTCCCTTCATCCCTTTTTCTTTCTTCCTTGAATCTTACCCTTCAATAAAGTCTTAGGTGTAAGCTTTGCCTCAGGTTCTACTTTCTAACGAACCCAGCCTAAAAAATAACAAGAGTGGCCATAAAAAGCAAACTCTTAGGATGGGATTTTGGGGTTCCTGAAAACAATAGACACTCCCTGGCTGGTAGTAACTGGCATGCTAACAATGCCTGGCATGTTAACTTTCACCTGCGGTTACTTGGGATGAGGTGCATATGACAGTCATGGCATTGGGAGGTCAAGGCGCTGCTGAAATAGATAGACTATCATAGCCTCCAGTTAGGGTGGGAGCTTACAGAGACTTGAAGATAAACAGAATTCTGGCCCATACCTATCAACCAGTGGATCTAATGGGTTCACAAACACACACTTCAGTATTTCCTTGGTCCCCAAAATTATACTCAGGATAATATATTAGTAGCAGACAGAACCTAACACTGGTTCCCTAATCCGTGAAATAAGAGCCATCATGGTAGGGAGGGCCAGGTAGAAGGCCCTGAATACTCTAGAAGTAATTCCACATTGTGGACAGATATTAGCTCTACTAACAAATAATTGAAAAATTAAGGGGTGGTAGTCCCCATAATTTCCCCATTCAATTCCTGTGCCTGGCCATTTCAGATGGACCATGGGTGACACAACAGATCACCATAAACTTAGATGGAATCCCAGTCACAGGCACTGTGCCAGATACAGAACTTTTACTTTATACAACCTCCGGAACTGAGTATGTGACTTTTAGAAATCACAATACCCATCAGCAGGAAAGATCAAAAGCAGTTGGCTTATGGTATATCCACATAATAGAATATTAAGCAGCTATTAAAAAGAATTACATGTTATTAAAAATGTACTGATATGAAGTGATTTCTAGTATATATTGTTAAGTGAAAAAAAGCTAAGGGCAAATGAATGTAATATACTAAATTTTGAGTAAAATAGAAGAAAAATGAGAAAATATCTGCCTTTTTGAGCAAAAAGAAACACACACAAAAAATAACTGAGAAACAAGTGAAGTTGGTTATCCAGTGGGGAGTCGGGGTGGGGATGGAGAGAAGAAAACAGAGGGAATGAGGGGAGGAGTGGTAGCACTTATATGAAAATACCTTTTCATGCAGTCTGGACTTTTTATACCATGTTAATGTTTCACATACAAAAGAAAAAGAGAGAAAAAGAAAGTGGAGGAGGGAGGGAAGACGACCCCACTGAAATACTCTTGAGGCAGAAATGAGGGCATCTGATTCCCTTTCTTAAATTATTTATTTATTTCTCCCCACCCTCCCCCCAGTTGTCTGCTCTCTGTGTCCATTCGTTGGGTGCTCTTCTGTGACCGCTTCTATCCTTATCAGCGGCACCAGGAATCCGTGTTTCTTTTTGTTGCATCATCTTGTTGTGTCAGCTCTCCGTGTGTACGGCACCATTCTTGGGCAGGCTGCACTTTGTTTAGCACTAGACGGCTCTCCTTACAGGGCACACTCCTTGCGCGTGGGGCTCCCCTACGCGAGGCATACCACTGCGTGGCACAGCACTCCTTGTGTGCATCAGCACTGTGCGTGGGCCAGCTCCACACGGGTCAAGGAGGCCCGGGGTTTGAACTGCAGACCTCCCATATGGCAGACCGACGCCCTATCAGTTGGGCCAAGTCTGCTTCCCCTGATTCTCTTTTGAGATCTGGATATCTTTGGAGATACAAGTGGATCTGTGTGGCAAAATAGGTGGATTGTACTAGGTCCAATTTGGAAAGAATTTGTACTCTCCAAATTCACTCAGCACCAGCTGCTTCCTTTGGTCACATCTAGCAGCATCAGTTCTCGCAGACACCCCCAGAGAGAGGGCCAGGATTTGGCACAGCCTCCTTCCCACCCACTGAATGAGAAGCCAGAGTGGCTCCATTTCCCAGGCCTGACCAGTCCTTCAGCTACTTCAGGGCTTGGGAGGAACATTGCAGTCACTACCTGAAGGGGCCTGGAGGGGCTAGTAACATAACCCAGAAGTGCAGAGGAGTCAATGCTGCCCGAGGCAAACTTTGGTTAGAGTCCAGAGACAAGAAGGAGCTGGGTAAATCCCTTTTCCTTCTGGCTCTACACAGCTTGACAGGAAAGTGTCCCAAGTGAGTTTTCTTGTGTTACTGCAGCCAACTCCTAACAACACTCCACTTAACATTTTATTTCCCTCCTTCCCTGCCCCTTTTCATTTTCCCTTCACTTTTGCTAACCTGGGATTATACCTCCTAATAAAACCTTAGCATGTAATCCTTGCCCCACACTATCATTTTCTAGCAAGCCAATGCTAAAACATCAAAAGAAAGGAGTGAGGGAAATTACAATCTCTAGCCAGTCATACTCTCGGATAAGGTATCTTGCCATAAAAGAGACTACGCTAAATCTAAATAATCTCTTGACAAAGAATCTGGGTGTTGGGAATAGGATGTAAGCTTCAAGTGTAAAGATTCAAAAAGAGAACTTCAACCAATTATTTATACAAATATTTTAAAATACGGTTATAATTTATATAAACACATATGTATATGTGTAAAATCACTTCGTGGTTTACTTTTAAAGTTTTTCCAAAAAATAAAAAGATTCCTTCTTTTGGTTGCAATGCCTGTGTAACTTGAGCCCATTCAAGGTGTCTTTTAAAAGAGCTGGTTGAGCTCAGTTTACACAGTTAATAAACATTCTCATAAAGCAAAGGTTCTATGTGAAGTAGACTGCAGAGCTTCAGCACAGCGTGAGTTTTTATGTAAAAACAAAAGACCTCTTAACAGTCCATCTTATAAATGAAGAGTTGACAGACCCTTAACTGTAACGGCACCAGCAGGCTCAGCTGTAATGACCGTACAAGTGGGTAACATAAATTAGAACATTACAACATCAGGAAGGACTCTGGAAGCATAATTCCTGAAGACCACTAGGTGGAGACAGTGATTCACGCAACGCTTGTCGGCAGCACTTTTTCTCCCCCCTTTCCCTCTAGGGTGCGTCTTTTTAACATTTTCGGCTCTTCAGTGTTGAAAGGGCTGTTCAAAAACATCATTTCAAAAAAAAAAAAACAAAACAAAAAACCTGAGGCTAAGATAGGACCTACTTGGAAATACACACACCCCACAAGGCAGTCAAATAAGTTGAAAAGGCAATCTCACTTATTTAAAATAGTACCTTTACTAACGCTCCCTTTCTATTAAAGGTAAAATTCTATCTGTGATACTTCGTGACTAGCAGTATGACCAAAGTTACAATACCCCCTGGATTCATCTGAACCTGAAAGATAAAAAAAATTAGGGAGATTCTCTAACATTTCAGTTGACAGCTTCTCCCTCAAAAACTCTGGTCCAAGATTAATCATATCAACTTCAGTCTGATTAATGGAGTCACAGCTCCACCAGAATTAACTTTATAAAGGAAGGGAAAACAAATCCTTTAGATAATGTTTTTGGAGCCAAGTGCCTTTAATGGAACTTTGGCATCGTGGCAGACTATGAGAATTCCTGCAAGACTATACACACTGTAACAGAAAGGTATTATTTGGCACCTTGGAAATCAAGGGGTAAAATAAAAACAAACCTCGATGTGTCTCAGTTGAAAAGAAATAGTCCTTTTCCTATTCTATCAGGACACAATTATATTGTTTCCAACAACTTAATGAACATAGTAATAAAATATTAGACAATATATAATTTGGATCTGGTACAGTAAATAATAATAAATACTCTGGCAAACTCCAACCCAAATCAGCAGTCTCTTTTGGCATGCAAAAATGAGCAGGTTAACATCCCATTACTGTCAAAAAAAGAAAACCTTTTAAACTCTTTTCTTTAACAAGGACTTATTTATTTACTTAGCTGGTCATTTTTCTTTTTCTTAAGTTTCTGCAAGTTGTGAGACTGATTGCTTAGAATTCATCCATAATTAATTTAAAATTGCATGGTTCCTCAGAAACAGTGAACAGCACGTTATTCATACAGCATAATACTATACTTCAGACACTGGTTTTGAGAAAATTAGAAATCAGTTTTTAAATATGACTTTAGGTACCCCATCTGGGGGTTGGGAGTTTGGGGGTGAGGCTTGGAGAAGGAAATAGGCTGATAAAAAACAAACAACAACAACAACCAAAAAAAACAAAACAAAACCGGAAAACTCCACATTTATAAATATAAATACCTACATCAATGGGATTTAATAATAGCTGGACAAATTTCCATGGGCTTGAACTCTTTTGAAGCTTTCTTAGGTTCTAGTCCTTTAGTAAGGGGAAAAATCATTGGAAATCAGGAACTACATATACAAGCTGAGCCAAGACACTGTTTAAAGTTAAAAAATACATATCTAGAAAACCGCATCCATCAAATATCACTCTTTATCTAGTATTTTACTAGTCCTAGTGTATGACATATTTTAGGCTATAATTATTATGCAATTCACATTGAATATTAAAAGTGAATTTTATATTCTCTGTAAATATTTTTAAGGTCTGAGCTTTAAATAAATTTAACCTAACAGAAACAAAGCACTGAAGACTGGAGCATTATTAATTTGCAAGCCAGAATTTACAAAGACCAAGTAATTTTTGCATTTTAAACATTAATCTATTTTATTCCTGGAATAATTTGTATGAACTAATAAATACAGCTGAAATTTGTTCATCTGTCTTATTATGTATTCCTGTTTGCTCTATCTCCATAGTTATTTTGATAAATAGCAAATTATTTTTAAAAGAAACTAGATATTAATGGCAATTAAGGACTAAAAGGGAGAAACTGTATGATCATGTTTCCATCTTGTATAACTGGGAATTTCTAAGAACGATAGATCATTCCAATGATTATACAGAAAAATATATGTATTTTCTAATAATTTCCATGATTTTATATTATCGTCCTCTCAACTAAAGATGATTAATTAATCTCCTTAACACAATCCAAAGTTTGTGTGTGTTTTTTAAGATTAGTTATGAAATGCAGTAGAAGTCTATATTATGTCAATGATAATTAACAGAACATACATGTTTAATTTAGAAAAACAAATAGATACACAGATGGATATAAAGTCTAGCTTGACATCTCTTGGAAGTTGCTTTTTAAAGTAAGCCTTTGACTTGCTCTGTTTTGTTTTGTTTCTCTAGTTGGTTGAGCTTCCTGGATATTTAGATTCTTGATACATATTCAGCACTAAGAACCTATCATTATCTCACACAGCCAGCGAGTTTCATACTTAGTGTAAAAGCAAGGCTCTCTTTGTAACTACAATAAAATTTCTAAGTGTAAGTTTGTAAACAAAATAGCCATCCTTCTTTCAAAATACTGGCTTATGGTGAAACCCTATGTGATCTTTGAGTTCTTGCATCTATTTTATTTGTTACCTTTCTGAACCCGGTAAGTCAGTTACGGTATTGGAGGGAAAACTCCCAGAAGTTTCCATATCTATTTTTTTGTGCAAACAAGGCAAATGCATAACTATCTATGAAGCACTCTCACTCTCTCTCCAGCACTCTGTTAGAAACTACAGGGAATCTAAAAGCAGTTTGAGAGGGCATCTTCCATCAGGAGACTAGCAATATTTTAGGTAGAAATAAAGGTTATGTACCAGAGGAAAAATTCATGAACAATACAAGAAAATATATAATAAAAAAGCAATAGCAATTTCAATAAAAGTTATAGCAGGTAATTGGAGAAGAAAAAAATTATATGAGATTCATATTATGGGAAGAAACCATAGGGGAAGAGAACCCACGAAAGATGAATGAATTTTGTGTACATGGAGAATAAGGGTTGGGGATGATGAAAGGAAAGAAGATAGATGGCATTTCAAGAGACCAGGGAGGAAAACAATCTCTTGATGTTATATAACAACCCCAAAACCTATGATTCTTGAGCAGAGACACAGAATTCTAGCTAGAAGAGAGAATGAGTCATATCCACAGCTTTTCATTTCCCAGTCTTAGTTATGCCTAGCCACCTATTTTGTTTAAAGTAAAGCACTTCATCATTCAAGGCTCTTGATTGCTTCCATGTATCCATATCAGGAAGGAACATTCTTCCCTGTAAACCCATTCTCCCTTCCTTCAGTAGTCACAGATTTTTAGCTGGGCTTGTGGCCACCCGGCTAAAGATGAGATTTCTTTGCATCTATGTATAGCCATGGATCCAAGTTCTCACCAAAAGGGATGTGAGTGGATATGTAGTGCACCACTCCCACATCTTACTCTTAAAACAACTGGATACATGCTCCATGGTTCTTTTTCTCCATACCACTGGCTAGGAGAGGGCAAGAGATGGAACAGGCACTGGACATCGATGTGATAAGAATGGAAGAGCCAAGTACCAGTCCCATAGCACCATCTACCTATGAACTATCGCTTCAGAGTGAAATGAGCTTCTGGGTAAGCCTAAGTATTCTGGAATCTCTCTGTCTCAATAACTTAGCCTGCGTTATTTCTATCTAGTGTAATCCTAATTCTTTCCACAGTCCCAGTCTTTTTATTTTTAATCATTTCATGTGCATCTTCTGAATGCTTTATTGCTTCCTCTGCCATCTTCAGCTGGGGAGCTTTCATGTGTTGCTACCACCATTGATGTTACCTGTTTCCTAATTTTCACTGCTGCTTTCATTAACTCCTGTCTTTCCTTCCTCTGTGTTCACCCACTGATTTATCTCATCTTCACTTTCTCTGATATCTTCAAAAATTATTCTTACAGTCAGTGAGTAATAGTTCTTCAGAAATATTGTCAAAAGAGCTGAAGACTTTGTTATCTCCAGGGCTATCCCTAGGGTATATAGAATCCCAGGCAAAATTTTTGTGGGGTTTCAGTCTATATAAGCAAAATGATTTTAAAATATATTACAATATTCACGGGCCCATAAGAGGTATAGTGATTTATCAAGGAAGATTTAGAAGTATGATAGGGAAAAGTTACTAAAATGTATTTGTTTATTGTTCAGTTGATGCATGTGAAGATTTTTCATAATGCCCAGACTCCATCTCAGATTCAGGAATCATCTTTTCACGTTTTTTTTTTTTGTTTGTTTTTTGTTTTTTGTTTTTTTATGGTCAAATGTGCAGATCCTGGCTAATTTTATATTTCCACACTCTGAGAGATCTCAATGCCATGGCAATCTAGGGCCTGATTGTATTCATACAACATACACCTTCTTGCCTCTGCCATTCCCTAATCCTGTAATGTTGTTTGCATCATAACTCACCATGCACATGAATATCGCCCTACGGCAAGCCCCTTAAGGGTTGTTAGTGGGCTTCCTTGATGATGCCCATATGCAAGTCTTATCCAGGCTATGAGGAAAATATGGACGATAATTTGTTTCTTGGCCATGTTAAATTTACTGTTCAGAATTTTACAGCACAACTATAGATTAACATACTTCCATCCATGTTTCTCTTGGACTCTTTAGACCATAATCACTGCATTCTAGAATGTAATCTCTTTCCATGTTGGCCATACCCCTCTCCTGGGGGAAGAGGATAGAGGAGGGGCCAGTGGGCTGAATGAAAAGATCAGTCCTATTTGCACAAAGAATGTCCATCCCTTCTCCCAAATGCCCTTAAGACCAAAAAGAGACCATGTTTCCATATTGATCAGAGATGAAAGGGGGCATAGATAGGAAAGGCCTGTTGAAGCTGCAGAGCAATAATCACAAAAGCCCTCAGAGGAGAAGGACGTGCCCACCCTTGAGGCAAGAGGAGCAGAGCCTGCAGACAGGTTGGGGGACTGCCTGGAGGCCGACAAGGGACACATAGGGTAAAGGATGCTTGGTGCTCTGCCATGCCCAAGAGTGCTGTAGACAGATGGGTACCATGTCAGAATACACAGAGATGAAAGCCAACACATGGGCACACCCACACAGCTCTAGTCCAAGAGTAGGAGGTAGAAATCCAGAGCCCAGAGGCCTGAGCTCATACTACATCTGACATTAGTGAAAGACATACAAAATCAGAATGCCAGCACCATTCTGGAAGCCCAATCAATCTCATGCCATCCCATAAAAGAAATCCCACACTGGCTAGCAATAATAACCCACTCACCAGGCCTGGGCCCAGAGCTCCTCCATCTCTCTAAGACCACACAATGGGTATTAAATCAGAAAGTACCCTGAAGGGGAAAAATGGGAAATGGGAATGAGACCTAGATAGGTCCTGGTCTGGACTTACAGCATCCTGGCTGTCAGAACTGCAGGCCCCAGCCAGGACCAGTCCCCAGAAGGGTTTAAACTTTTTTTGAGGCGGATACTTCAAAGTGCAGGGTACTCTGAGGCCCAGGGTCTGTAACAGGGGCCCCACTTGCCTGGACCCAAAGGTAGTGCTCTGTGGGTACCCAGGGAATCATTCATATTTGGGATGGACTTTGGTCACCATCACTCAGGATGGGTCCAAAGACACTGGCACTCATGAAGAAGAGAACGATAACTTTTCATGAGTATTTCTTCCTCAAAAATATTTTCCCAAATTGCTTTTAAGGTTTACATAGTATCATTGTGAATCTCATGGTAGATCTGTGCTAAACAAAGATCCCAAGAAATAAATGAGAAAAAAAAAAAAAAAAAGAACAAGCAACCAAGAGGGAAAGAAGAACACATCAGGAGCTCCAAAGAAAAAGGACTAGAGCAGTTATCTGAGCAGAAGTGAAGAGATATGAAAGTCATGGAAAAGTAAGAATATATATCCTTTAGAAGTTCACAAATGCAACCTAATGACAACAGGACCTTTGTTCAAAATCACTCTTGGGAAGCACCATTCAATACTTTTTCAGGACCTACATTTGAACACAGGATGTCAGATCAAAGAGGAATTGAGATAGTTTTTATTCTTCCCAAAAGAGATCCACATTCTAATCTCTGAAAACTGTAGATGTTATTGTATATGGCAAAAAAGAACTTTGCAAATGCAGTTAAATTAATGATAGTGAGATGGGGAGATTATCCTGGATTATCTGGGTGAGGGGTTCTTAACCTTTTTTGTTCCACAGACCCCTTTGCCAGTAAAGTGAAAACCACGGACCCCTTACTAAGTCCACACTATACTGTGTAGTATTTAATAAATATATCATACTTGCACCAACATGTCCTTGCAAGAATACTGTTTTTTTAAATTTCAATTCAAGCCCATGGACCCCTGGTTAAGAACCCCTGTTCTGGGTGGACTTAATCACAGATGTCCTTATGAAAGAGAAGCAGAGGAAATTGTGACTTTACATAAAAAGAGAAGGCAATATGACCATGAAGGTAGAGATTGGAATGATGACGCCAAAAGCCAAGGAAATCTGATAGCCACCAGAAGTTGGAAGAGGCAAGAAATAGATTCTCTCTTAGAGTCTACAAAGGGAGCATAGCCCTGTAGATACGTTGATTTCTGACATACGGTACTAATTTTGGACCTCTTGCCTCAAGAACCGTGAGAGAATAAATTTCTGTTATTTTAAGCCATCAAGTTTTGTTTTTGGTTTTGCTTTTAGGAGGTACTAGGAATTGAACCCAGGACCTCACACACGTGAAGCAGGCACTCAACCACTGAGCTACAAGCACTCCCTAAGTATCAAGTTTTTGACAATTTGTTATAGCAGCCACAGGAAACTAAAACATAATCTTCAGAATAATTTAGAAAGATCAACACTAACTGCTTCTTTGTTTTGGAATAAATTTCTAAGTATAACATTAGAAGAAATTGTATAACTCATACTTGCATATTCCTTTCCATCTTGAGTTTTTTACTGGATTTTTGGAGTGGTTTTCATTCTTTTCCTTTTACGAAAAACAGTTATAAAAGTGTATTCAAATTACATTTACAATTTCATGTTATGTTTTTTAAAACCTATAGTTTTTGTATGGTTTTTCATAATCACTGTGTTTTCCATAGCCATTAGTCTTGGTAACTGCATAATACATACTTCTGGATTTTGGATTTTTCTAACTATCATCACTTAAAACAAAAAACTGTTTATTTTTCTATTTACCTTACTAAACTACAAGGTCTATGGGGACAGGGATCCCGACAACCTAGTACATGGCTGTATCTCCAGAGTTTAGCACAGTATAAAATCAAAGGAAACATATTAGATAAGGCAAAAGTTGAATAAATATTTCTGATATGAGTAGGAAAGTAAAAATTAATGAGGGCTTTTATCTATTTCAGATGCTATAAAGATTAAGGTTTCCACTTCTGTCTTTGAAGCTAATTCATTCCTTATGATTTTTAGAATACAGACATAATACGTATGTAGCTATTTAAATTAATCAAAAAAATAAAATTTAAATTTGAGTTTCTGAGTTGCACTACTCATGTTGGAAGTGCTTAGTAGCATAGTACTGCGACCCAGCATAAGAGTGACTAATGAGATGTGAGAGGCAGATAATTTGTTAGTTGAGAATAGGGAGAGATCAATGTGGGGCAACCAGTTTGGACTGATCCCAAAAGGTGAGGATAGTTTATGACTCAAAGAAGAAAAATGAAGGCATTTTGTTTGGAATTTAAAGAATGATTTAAGCAGCAAGCAAATTAGGAATTTCTTTGCCCACATAAATGACCTCCATTGCCTAATATAGGTCAATATTTCAGCACCTAGTAGGTAAATGTTAAATAATCATCCAGAGAAGGCCTTTGCTCAAGACCCCTCCTTCCCACAATCTGGTATGTTTTATAAGTGGCAAATGTTTAATGTTAAATCCTCAAAGAAAATTGTGTTAAAGGATCCCTTGGGCCAACAATACTAGATATAAACTCGCTGGACACATCCTTTTCTCCTGTTGCCCCCCATCTCCCCTTTTCTTTTTTTTTTTTTTTGTTTTTCTTTTTTAAAGATTTATTTTATTTATTTCTCTCTCCTTCCCCCCATCCCCACCCCAGTTGTCTGTTCTCTGTGTCCATTTGCTGCGTGTTCTTCTTTGTCCACTTCTGTTGTGAGCGGAATGGGAATCTGTGTCTTTTTGTTGTGTCATCTTGCTGTGTCAGCTCTCCGTGTGTGCGGCACCATTCCTGGGCAGGCTGCACTTTCTTTTGTGCTGGGTGGCTCTCCTTACGGGGCGCGCTCTTTGCTCATGGGGCTCCCCTACACAAGGGACACCCCTGCGTGGCACGGCACTCCTTGCGCGCATCAGCACTGCACTTGGGCCAGCTCCACACAGGTCAAGGAGGTCCTGGGTTTGAACCGTGGACCTCCCATGTGGTAGACAGACACCCGTAACCACTGGGCCAAGTCCGCTTCCCCCATCTCCCCTTTTCTTCCCACTCCAGTGACAGTGACTGCTTCGAGACCATGGCTTGACCTCTAAGTCTTGGGCTTGTGCTGGCCAATACCCTGCAAAGCACCTGACCAGAGAAGCACCTGACTCTCAAGGGGCTTAATGTCAATCACTTTTCAAATTATACCATAATTGAAGAATTAATATTATGTAAATTGGCTGACCCACCAAGATGTCCTCAAATAACTGATGGAAAGTTAAATAAACCTTGCTTTTCTCAATCAACTTCCAAGTTTGGTGAAATACTGAGTTAGCATGTTCTGAGGAAATGCCTAGTGAGCCTCACCAACTGCTTTTTTTGTGTTTTCTTTCTCATGCTGTGACCAAGGGGGCATAGGGATCACTTTCCTTACCAGCCTTCAGGTCCAGATGATTCTTCTCTTGGACCTGAAAGGAATTTATGGATGACTTTAACCGATCATTTCTTAATGACAGAAATGTGGTCTAGGAAGCTTTGTCCAACTGGGTATGGGAAGAAACATAGTAAACTCAGATCCCTACAGCTCAGTGAATCAGACAATTCAAACAGAAAAGCATCCCTTAGCATAAACAGCTTTGAATTTCCAGAGAGTAACCCGGTTTGTGTGGCAATTTTAAAAACTCAGTTCAAGTGTGCTTGTCATTGAGAAGGTACCCAATAAGTGTTTGTTGAGTAAAGTGTTAAAATGGGAATATGAGAAGGTCCTTTCTCTGCTCTTTCACAGCAAAATTGAAATGTTGTCTCTGAGACACAAGAAGCAATAGCAATTTCCCCAGAACTCTGAGCTTCTTAAAAGGATCTTATAAGTTTTTCTTCTAAATGAACGCTTTACACAAAGGAAACTCTCAATAAACATGCATGAGAATGTTCTCTCATTTGCCACAGTGTGATACTATGGCTATTATAAAATTCAGTATAAAAGAAAAGGTGCCCATTTTCACCTGACTCTAAGCTCCATGAGGATTTTGTTTGTTTTGTTTCAGCCCATCCCCAGTGTGTTGAACAATGTCTGGCACAGAGTCTGCATCCAATAAGTATTTGTAGAATGCAGCACCTCTTATACCCAAACAACCTGGGTTCCTGCCCTGGGCCTCACTTTAGCCTCTTCTCCAGCTTCACTCTAACCCATGGGGCCAAGAGTACATGCCCACCTGGAGGCCATGTGCCACCTCCACTTCTAGACTTCTCTCTAGGATCCTAAACAAACTACCGCAAACTTGCTTCTGGGGACTAGAATGACTTCCTTCCCAGCTTTATATGCACAAGGGCAGATCATGCTGCTAGTGTGCAGCCCATAGAACTGAAAGGTGGCCAAGGGACAGCTGTATTGGGGGACAGAGATTAGAAGTGGGGTTGAGGTGGCTACATATATACTCCCAAGTAGGGAGGCCCACTGTGGTGCTGGATAGAGCTGTAGCTGTGGAGGGAAGACAGGCAGACCATGAACGGGGAGTCTCTGTTTGGGCTTTTATTCCACTCCCGCAAATTTTAGGAGGCTTGGCTGAATAAATGAATGGATGATTGGCTGGGTGAATGAATGAATGAATGAATGAATGAGTGAATGAGTGAAAATAATTCCCTCATGCAAACCAATGAAATATACCAGGGGATGAGAAATGAATGGGGATCCATGAGCTTTCCCAAAGCTTCTGATAATAATCAACTATGTCAAGTTGGACAAGGACCTTTTTTAGTGACTTCCATGGCCCAGCTCAAAAGTAATAACATTGTCCAGAAAAATGGTGACTGTTCATGATCTATTTTGAAATTGCCAGAGAAGAGAGGTCTTTAACTTTCAGAATTAAAGTGTCATAAAATGTAGATTTAAAAAATAAAGTTATCTATAGTTTGTATATATGTTACTTGAATAAGAAAAAAACCTTAGGAAACATAGGGCTGTACAACACAAAGAGTGAATCTTAATGTAAACTATGAACTATTGTTAGTAGTACAATTGCAAAAATATTCTTTCATCAATTGTAACGAGGGTATGATACTATTGCAAGGTGTTAATAATAGGGGGCTATACAGAAACTCCTCTCTGCATGATTTTTGTGAACTTACAACTTCTTTAATAAATAATAAAAATACATTAAAAATAAATACACTTCTCAATCAAATGAAACTTTTCAATGTATTGAAATAAAATAGGTTCAAGCTTCAATTCTAAAAAGAAACTTCTAAATTCAAGAAAACAAAGCACTGCTCTCTTGTCAGGACTCCTCCTGGCACCAGACTGGCAACTGCAGGTGCCTCCTACCTGGGCATTATCAGCAGAACAGAGCGGTTAAGTGCAAGTGTTCTAATACCAGACTCCCTGCACAGCTGCCTTGGGAAGGTCACTCTTGGGGTAATAAGACTACCTGCTTCAGAGGGTTGTTATAAAGATTAAACACATCATTATCTGTAAAGTGAATAGAACACGGTCTGGCTCATAGTCAGCCCTCTGAAAGTGTTTGTTAAATAGCATAAATGATGCCCAGCCCACACCGTTAGCTCTTCTCATTATATTCTGAACTATATTTAATCTCAAAAACAGACATGACCTCTAAGTGCTGGTCAATTTAAATTTTAAAGACTGTTCACTAACTACAAGGCAACTCTGATCGTAGCAGTAGACTTCAACCACTTCAAAATATTTTTTGCATGTTGCCACAACTGACTTTGATTAATACAGGTGGAAAGGCTGTTTTAACTTTGTTTTCCCTGGCTAATGAAGATGTGTTCAACATTTCAATCACTTAAAAGTTATAGATAATAAGAAAAAATCTATTCGCTCTCTGGGCTAGAAAGCTGTGTGGAAACCATTCCCTGAGCAGGCCAAATCAGCAGGAACATAGTAGCCAAGGAATACTAGCCAGAAAGAGAGGTAGATGAATTGCAGCAGCTGTAAAAACATTAATAATAAATGCTTTCACTCGTCTTTTAGAAGGAGAATGGCATTGCTGGTATCTGTTCTATTTTAAATTTAGGATTTTATTATTTTCCTCAAGATAGCTGGTATAAATCCTTAAACTCATATAATCATACAAATTACACATCTGAAAACTCACACATGTTAATGGGGCACTAAAGGCAGTCCAAAGAATTCTACTTTTCAGGTCTCACAAATAGTATCTGCCTAATTCCCCCAAGCTGGCATTTCTGTTGTTTTCCTTAAAGTGTCTTTTGTTGAAAAGACACTTCCCCACAACTTCTTCGAAGGTGAGTTAAAGTTACAAGCTATTGAACAAAAACCTTCCGATTTTAACATTGCAACTTTAATGGTATCTGTGACTATGTTATCAGTAATGTCAGCAACATAATGAAATTAAGTTAATACATAATATCCACCAAACTTCATAACATTGCCTCTTTTTTCACACAAGTCAGACTCATTTGAAAGATAAGCATTTGTTTGAAAATTAATAGCAACACTCTTTTGTTTCATTTTATGCAGCTTTAGAGACCCAAGGAGCCTCAGGAATTAATTGCAGGCTTCTAATAAACACAATGATGTAATGACGTATTTAACATTACTGTTTTTTGTTTGATTCCAAATAAATTGCAGATTTTTTTCTGGTGTGATACTAAAACAATTACCATTTTGCAAAAAGGATAATTAATCTGCAATTTTTTCACATTAGATCATATATCTCTAAAGAGTGCCCACGGATTTGATAGTCTTCAGCTGCTGTGTATTTATTTTTCATTTTTTCTACTGATGTACCGCCCCATCAGTGCTGACATTTAAATGAGTGAGTATTCAACACAAATGTGATCATTTGTACAGCATCCAATGCGGCCCCATACTGAGATGATTGCTTCTGGGAGCTATCCACGGGTTCTCAAATAGGGGGAAAAAGCCAGGCAAAATTTTATCAATTTACATTTTTCTGTGATTAATTTTTATGCAAATAAGGGCCCGACCGTGCTCCCATCTCACCTGAATCATCCGGATCATCAAAGACAAATTGAGCATCACTTATTTAAAAAATAGGCTTTAAACTACTCTACAGCTGTGTTGGAAAATGCTAAGAGTGGGGCATGAACTTCTCTAATATAACAGGAATAGATAAGAAAATGCCTTTTTGTGCATTTTGTACACAATGCCATAAACATGGAACTTAACAAAATTCAAAAAAAAAAAAACCTTTCCTTTGAATATTCTCTGTCCTTGTAAAGATTCAGCAGTAGGAATGAGAGCAACATTTTCCCAGTTTCTGAACACACAATCAGAAGTATTTCCCATTAAGCAAAATAAACTGACTGTTACATGTTTCTGCCAACTTTCTATTGCTTCTGGATGAAAGTGTTTAATAATGAATAGTGTAACTATATAGATGAAGCAAACCATTGCAGAATTAAATGACAAGCATTAGTCTGTGATTAGGAGGCTTATATTGTCAATAGATGTTGCATAATATTGACATAGTACTTTTAGGTTTATACAGTCTATTTCTAAATTCGCCTAACTGCCACTGAAGTGATAGAATTATTTAGTACTTGGGGTCCATTAGAAATTATAAATATATTGGATTTTAAAAAAAAATAACATTCATCAGATTAATGAACTACAAATAAACGTGTTTTCCATGATATCTGGAATCAAGTTAACAGTGCAATTTATATAAATAAATTGTAACAGCTTACAAATGCCACCTCAGCAGTAAAAGTTCAATTTGCTATTTTTTTAGGAAAAGCTATATTTTCTCACATTGTATCTTTTAAAAGAGTACTTAGAGCTTTGTACACATGACTCCGTTATCAAAATCTTCCCAGATGTCTCTCACTCATGAAAATCATCGCCAGAGCAGAAATAAATTGTTGACAATTCTCTCAGAATGGAAACAGACCCCAGGGGGTAAAAATCTGGTTATCTGAATGGGCGATATAATCGAAGGTTCAGCTAAGCTAAGGGAATTTCAACATAAACAATGCTCTTATTTCCAAGAACGGAGTCTCCTTTATGCACAATAGTGGAGGAATGTCAGTCCCTTCCTCACTGCTGTGAGAAAAGTGCTGGACAGGAACAAGATTAGAATCTTAAAAGCTGTCCTGGGGAGCTAAATTACCATGCAGCGTACAGGTGAGGAGGTAAAAAGAGCAAAAATAAATGGAGTTTATTCCATGGGTTTAGAGTTTATTTCATGAAGACAGAAATAAAGATATCTAAATCCATAGTTACAGTCACTCCATGTGAGAAGGATGTGTGCACGTGTGTGTATGAACTGTGTCACTGAGCCTTCTCTGTCCCTCACCAACAGATATGTCTTTCAATATCATATCCCACGGAAAAGATTCCTATCTACATTCTCACTTTCTCACTTCAAAAATAACCTCGGAGGGATAGGTTTTCCTTTCACAAAAATTCACTAATTTTAGCCCAGTAAGCAATTGATGGAAATGGAAAAATAACCAGAGCCTACAATTCTTCACACACACACACACACACACACACACCTACTCTGACTTAGGGTGAGTCAGTCTAGACCAGTCAGCATAGAATGTCATCTGCCATGATTCAATCTGAAATGGAAGGAATTCACGGAGTTCATAACCTGAACATTACATATTCGCAACTAACGGTGGTCAGAGAGTGACTTTCAATATCCCTCAGGATTTAAAACTTGAACCATGACTTCAAGGAGCAGCTGTTTGGTTGAAAGCAGGTCAGCTGGCAACCACACAGCTGTTTTTTAAAGTCCAGGATAGTTGCCGTTTAATGTAAAAACCAGCCTGTCTCTCACAGAAGTAAATTGGCACCTCCCAAATGACAGGGGGAAATGCTTCCACATGTGCTGATTGAGTTGGAGACAATGGGGCAAGGGACTAGAGAAGGAATGGCAATCTACCAAATTTAGGCAAGAAATTCTGTTGGTACTAAAAGGAGGGGAAATCCAGGGCTCTTGATGGGTTTTGTGGATCTCAAAGAAACTCACACATTTAACTTTAGCCACAACATTTGTCAAAGAGATCAGATGGCCCCTCCTTCCATTTCTGAGCAATCATTGCCTTGTTAATCAATCCAAGGAAGGGTGCACCAACTGGTTAATTTTAATGAAAAGCACATCTTTGGGATTCTGATCCACAAACTTCAAAACTTAAACACAGGGAACTAAATATGTGAATCATACCGATCATACAGGTAAGGAACTCTAGAAGGAATCAGAAATTAGAAAACTTCAGTATGACCTGACCATTACACATAAGCACTTCCAATAGTATGTATTAATTTTTAAATTATAATGTTTTTAAATTCCAGCCCCCACCCTGAATTATTAACTCTCTTTCTTAGTATAGAAATGGTATGATAACTGTATGAAAACATAGGACCGTGCAGGTTTTTCTTGTTTTCCATTTATGGTGTACCTAATTATGCCAGATTTTTAAAAATTAAGATACAATTTACATAAAGGAAAATGTGCAAGTCTTAACCGTAGAGTCCAATAATTTTTATACATGTAAACACCTGTGGGTATGACCCCAAACAGAGTATTTCTAAACCTCACTCTATCCTCACTCAAATTATGTGATGTTAATAAGGTGAGATGACATAGGTGTGACTCAGATAAATTAAGAAACTTGCCTGAGTTCAGATAAAAATTCAAACCCAGGATCCTTTGACTCCAATGTCCACATCGTTCTCACTAAGCTGTACTGCCTCTGACAAGAAGGAAAAATAGCAAGGGTAAAAGTGTACCTGCCTAGTTCCTTAGTCAGTCCCTTTTAAATAGCTTTACCAAGGGCCTCTTCTAATGACTTCCATTTCTGTATATCAGAGGCCACTTCTACCTGCAGTAAAAGTTGTGATATTTAGTATTTTGACTAGATACATTTTCATCTTTGAAAATTAAAAAAGAGGAAAGAATGGAAATTGCCATCAGTGATTAGTAGTTTCTTTCCCGGTGGGGAGGATGTGGGGGTGGGAGGGTGGGAAATGGATCCTTTCAAGAACTTAGAATAACCCAATGTTAGGAAACTCCAAATACATAGCCAGAGTTATGCTCATAACCAGGACTCATTGCACTGGAAAATACCATAAAAAGGATAGTATTCTTTCTGAAGTGACCTATTGAAACTAACTCTTACTCTTTAAAAAAAAAAAAAAGGTAAAGAAAAGAAAAGAAACACCACTGGATGCTATTAAATATGTTTTTAAAGGGAGAAAAAAATCATAAATGATATTGAGTCATTCAATAAATATTTCTTTAGTTCTACAACGCCAGAAACTGTTCTGGGCACTTGAGGTAAGCTGTGAACAAGTCAAACATGTTTATTGCTATTATGAAGCTTGTAATCAACAAATAAAGAAGACCTGAAAAGTTTGTGTATTAAAGTAAGTTAACATGATAGAGTGTGACATTGTAGCTAATTTATATGGGTTGGTCAGGGAAGGCCACTCTTAGGAGCCCACATTTAAAATGAGATTTGAATGACAGAAAGGACAAGCCATGTGAAGAGTATGGGAAGAGCATTTGGGGCAGGTGGAACAGCTGGTGCAAAGGCTCTAGATGGGAAAAATCTTGGTGTGTTCCAGGAGCAGAGAGAGAGCTGGGAGGCTGAAGCAGAGTGCAGTGGGGCAGGAGTCAGTTGTAGGAGATGAGGTCATAGAGGAGGGCAGGAACCAGATCATGTAGGGTTTGGCAAGCCAAAATAAGAAAAAGGGATATTAATCTAAGCATGATATAGAATTTTAAGCAGCTTTGATCATTATATAATGATTCTGGTTGCTGGATGGAGAAGGGATGGTAGGGGATCAAAAATGAAGGAGAAAGAGCAATTTTATGCAGTAGAAGAGATGGACTAGAGTTAAGTGGAAATCACTTGGACTAGAGTTAAGTGGAAATCAAAATAAATGGACATATTCAGGATCTAGGCATAGATCACTAATTGGACTTGATGATGTATTAGGTTTTGTGATGGGACTGCTGAAGGAAAAAGGAAAACAAGGAAATTCCCAGGTGCTCAGTTTAAGAAAATGGATAGGAGGTGATTGAAATAGAAACAAGGAAAATAAATGCTTTATTTGGGAAATGTCAAGTTTGAGATTCCAGTTATCCTTCCAAATGGAAATGTCTGTTTTGAAATTGGATATATGAGTCTGGAGAGGTTGGGACTGGAACTAAGGATTTGGGGATCACTGTATTAAGGGATTCCAAGCTATGGGAGCAGATGAAATCATCTGGGAAGAGAGTGTAGAGATATAACAACATGCTCAGAGGACAGAGACCTGGGATAATTGATGTTAGAGTTAGAATGAGAAAGGAGATTGAGAGGGGTCCTCTGGCAAGCTAGGGAAAAAATCAAGAGAAGAAGGTATTTCACAAGTAGGAAGTAATTAAATAAGTCAGTGCTTTGAAAGATCAAATAACATTAGATGAGAGAAATGACCATTGGAAAAACCTAGGTCACATGTTGCAGAAAGAAATTATTTTTCAATATTTAGTCACACAGGGGTTGTTTCAGAGTCAAGATCCCTCATATTCCTGAAAAACTAAGACCATCCAAACTAACGTAGACCATTCTCTCTACTCCCATGATCAATTTGAAAGCCCTAGCACTGTCCTTGAGAATTTGTTAAAATAAAAAAGAACATGAGAGTGGAGATGGTGTAGCTCAGTGATTGAGTGCATCCTTCACATGTATGAGGTCCCAGTTTCAACCCCAGTACCTCCTAAAAATAAATAATAATAATGATAAAAAAGAACCTAAGAATCCAGTGTCTCTTTTATATTCACTCTCCAATACATAGTATGCACCAACATTGCATCAAAGTACATACATTTAAAGTTCATTTAAGTGAACATTTAAGTTCATTTCTCCTTTGTCCAGTGCTTTGCTATCAGAAATAAGCATGTTGGTGTCTTCCAAATTTAAGACAAGTACTACCAAGCAGAGTAAATTATTTCTGCTCAGATTCATCCAGTAATGGATTCATAGAGTCTTGGATAAAACATCCACTTTATATAATACTTGATATAATATATTAAAGGTATTTTTCATACCTTCCATAGGAAGCCATTTTTAAAAAATGAATATTGTGAGATACCAAAAATAAATCTAATTAATTGTTGCCCTTATGAAATGATGGGCTAGAAACCTCTCAGGATACCAAAAGTTGATGTGAATGAGGGCAAGAGGATGTTTAAGGAAGACATGTGTCTTGGAAGGGTGGGGGGTGACTGGTTCTATGTGTGTATGTGTGCATGCATGTTTAAGCATAAAAAACTTAAAATGGGAATTTGAAGGATGATGTAGCTCTACTCCAGCCGATTTCAAAATCTGCCAAGGGAGAAACTCTAAGACTTGAAGGAGATATTTTCACAAAAGATTTTGTGAGACATAGGACACAAGCAATGCTGTTTGAGAACCTACGTGACAAAAGTCTGGGATGTTGACTGCAGTAGAACACATGTATACAGGTGCAGATGTGTATGCAATGTAAAATGCACTAGGTACCTTAGTAGACACAAAAATAAAAGTATTCTTATTTCCGTAAGGTTTCATTTGAATATATACTCTGCAAGGAGCATAACTTAGAGCCTTCACAGTACAGACAGAATAGGGCACAGCATTATTTGACATCTTGAGTCAACTATAGAGTCAGGATGTACTGGGAAAAGCTCCCAGGAGTGAAACAGTCTTTTCATGGATGCATCTGCAGTACAGGTGAGAAAGTTTCTTTGGGGTGTCTACCCTCAACAATTCCTTCTTTGGCTTCTTCTATTGGAATATGAATCAAGAGAACTGTTAATAAATAGATGTGAAACACTGTGGAGACTTGCGGGAATAACCAAGGAGATGTAGGGAAAAAGAGTCAGAAGGGCTAAGATGCTGTGGGCATGCAGGCAGGAATGTTAACCAGAAAATCATGGCTGTTCACGTTGTGACCTTACTTGTATCTCAGGCTAACAAAGACTGAGAACATTTGGGTTTCACTAATAATAAAGCACAAGTGTTTTTATAATACCAATTCTTATGTTTATTTTCTTCTTATTAAGTGTATTAAGCTATTTACACAGTAGAATTGTATTTAAAGAGTTATTTGGTAAAGACATGCCACAAATAGACAGTTTCACTAACGCTAATCATGCAAGTGCAGTGAAGCAAGCTTATATTCGAACAAGTAACATGGGTGAGAACTTCCCATTCTTGTGACATTTTCCAGACCAGTAGACTTGAAATTATGCCATTCCAAAATAATTCTGGGGTGGGAAGCTTCCTAGGATAATGCAGCTACATTTAAGTGAGAGTTACAAAGAGAAGCTGATGTGAGAAAGCTGTAATATTGCTGGCATAAAAATAGGTGCTGCCAGGGAGTGAGGCAGTTGACAAATGGGCTTACTGAGGGAGGACTCAGGGCCATGGCTGGTAACCACAAGGAGGCTGGCCTGAAGCAGCAGGTGCTCGGCTGTAATGAATGCTCAGGACCACAAGAGCAGGCTGCAGGGAGCACCAAGAGAGCTGAATGGGACACGGTACCTGGGAGTGAGTGCAGCTCCAGATTGGGACCAAGACAGAGGCAAAGGGCACTAGGCTTGCCTGGACATACTCAGTAAGTGAAATGTTAAGGACAATCTGAGTCTAAAAACCAAATGGTATCACAGTGAAAATGAGTAAGGTTCTTAAACAACACAAAGAAAAATTCAGTAGCAGCTGGGTCAGGATGACCTGAATGAGGAAGCTTTAAGCTAGATGTTTAACAGGACATACCATGCACCTCTGAGCGCACCAAACTGTTTTGTCTCTCTAAACCCAACTAAACCAGGTATTACAAACTGGATACCTGATCTCTTCTTCTGACTGTCTCCTCTTTTCCCTTCTCTCTTCTCCAGTTTGAAAAACATACACTCTTGGAGAGGTTTATTTAAGGAAGATTTTAGCAATGAACATACAAGTGAATTTTTTTTCCTAAAATAAGAAAGGTAGCAAATTGCATTCTATTAGGTAGACATAGTGAACCAATCGAAAAGAGGGAAAATGACTTTTTATAACATTTTGGGGGGAAAAACTTGAACTTATGAAAATGTAGACTAAGGATATAGAACAAAGAGAAGGAATAATATGTATTTCATCCACATATTTATTATTCACTCAAGAAGCATTAATTGGGACCTACTGTGTACCATACATTGCTGGGTATTATAGGAAAAACAAAGATGAAAACCATCTGCTCCTTGCCTTCTGAGAGAGACACTACACAAATACCTAAAGTATACTGTAAAACGTATTAGGTACTGTAAGAAATTAACATATACAATTATTCTGATTTCCATAAGATCTTTTTGAATATGTTAACTGTAAAATGCCAAACATAAACTCATTTAGAAAGGAATGCTCTATTTTTTAAATAAAAAATTATCCATATGTTAAACTTACAATCCTGAATGCTATTTTCAGGTGAAACAAGACCCTGAAATTGTGGCCACGTGGTTGAAGACTAATTCTTTGTAATGGACAAATAAAGACTGAAAACAAATCAGAACAGACTACTTAACAAGGTAACCTCCCTGCAGTTGCGTGGAAGATCTGATCTCCAAAGAATCCTCTCAACCGAAACTTGGTGAGGCAACACTGCCAAAGATAGATATCATTCTGACTTCTCAGACTCAAACTGTTCAAGACAGGACTCCACCCACTGTGCAGAAAACTCTGGGAAAGTAATAGCCTCCCAAGTTACTCAGTTGTAATCAGTGCTCCCATAGCCTTGCTCTTGCTCCTATTCCCAGGGTGATTTGCTGAATTACACTCTCAGAAGTTTTTGGAAGGTACACTGTGAAGGGGAATGGAGAGGGCATGATGGAATCAAAAGGCAGCAAACTGAAGGGAGACTGAAATTTTCAGTCACCAAGATGGCTGAAAAACCAACAAGTCCAAAAGCTGGACATCTCATCTAGCTATTTTAAAGACCATTTGTAGCATTTGGGAGAAGCTATTACTGCTTCCGGATTTTCAGTATTAGTCTTGATATAAAGAATCAAAAATAAAATAACATAAAAATATTTTTACATATTATATTTTAAGAAGATGATGAATACTGAATTTTATCACAAAAAATAATTCATGGTTCATGCTGAATTCAATTTAGATTACTTATTTGGTAACAGATTCCAGACCAACTAAGATAAATTTAATATTTTGTCATAGAGTAGGTTTAACATTTTTATAAATTTAGCTTTTATTTATTTTAAAAAGTAGTGGTATTCAATGAAAGAAATTATGTCAATTATTCTTCCAAAATATACCAAATGTCAAAAATTTATGTTATGTTCTATTTCTTCAAAATACAATATGTGATTCACTTATAAATAATCTTGCATCAAAAAACATTTTGAACAAAATGAAAATAAAAATACAATTTGGGGGATGCAGATAAAGCAGTGCTTAGAGGAAAATTAATGGTTTAAATGTTTATATTAGGAAGAAAGATAGAAAATCAGTAACCTAATCATTTCCACCTTAAGAAACAAGAGAAAGAGCAAATTAAACTAAAACTGAGCAGAAGGAAGGAAATAATAACAGAGCAGAATTTAACCAAAAAACAATAGAGAAAATAAATCAAAGGAAAAAACTGTTTCCAAAACTGATAAATCTCCAGACAGACTGACAAAGAATAAAGAGACAATATAAGTAACCAATAACAGAAATGAAGGAGATAACTACTAACCCTACAGACATTAAAAGTATAATAAGGAAATACTAAAAACAACTCTATGTGCATAAATTTGGTAACTTAAAAGAAACGCAACAACTGATTTAAAACCACAAACAACCAAAACTCAATCAAGAAGAAATAACCTTAGTACATCTATTTAAAAAGTTAAATTTGTAGTTAAAAGCTTTCAAAGATGGGAAGCAGATGTAGCTCACGCAGTTAGGTGCCTATTTACCACATAGGAAGTCCCAGGCTCAGTTCCTGGTGCCTCCTAAAAAGAAGAAGAGCACACAACAAACAAACAGAGAACAGAGAGCAAGTGCAAACAAAGGATCTGTATGATGAAAACTACAAAACACTGATGAAAAAATCAAAGATATAAATAAATGAAGAGATACATCATATTCATGGTTAAGATGACAGATTTCAATGCTCTCTAATTTGATCTACAGATTTAATGTAATCCCAAAGAAAATTCCAGCAAGCTTTCTTCATAGATATTGACAAGCTGATTCAAAAATTTATGCGTGAGGGCAAAGAACTAGAATAGCCAAAACAATTCTAAAAATGAACAAAGCTAAGGACTTACACTACCCAATTTCAAATCTTACTATAGAAGTACATAATCAAAATAATATGGTGCTGGTGACAGAAATTAGAATCAATGGAATAGACTAGAGAGCACAGAAGTAGACTCATACAAACACTGTCAACTGATTTTCTGTTTCCTTTTCCTTTTTTTTTTTCTTTAAGGGAATAAACCCTGGATCCTCATACGTGGAAAGCAGGTGTTCAGCCACTTGAGCTACATCCACTTCCCCTGATTTTTGGCAAAAGTAAGAAGACAATTCAATGGAGAAAAGATATTCTTTTCAATAATTGATGCTGGAACATCTTGATATGTGATTTTAAAAAAAAAAGCTCAATACACATCTCACACATTATATAAAAATTAACTCAAAGTGGATAATGGGTATAAAGGTAAATTATTATACTCTAAAAACATCTAGAAAAAAACAGGTATTTGGTCATGAGTCACAATATATAAAAGAAAAATATTTATAAGTTAGAAGTCATTAAAATTAAGAACTTTGAGAACTTTTATTACTAAAATTAAAAACACTGTTAAGAGAATGAAAAGAGAAGACACAGACTGGGAGAAAATACTTGCAAATATGTGTCTGATAAAGACTTGAATGCAGAATTCTTAAAACTCAACAACAAGAAATAACCCCGTTTTAAAAAAAGGGCAAACAATCTTAACACATACTCTACCAAAAGATGGCATAGAAACAAAGGAAAAGAGACATAACATTAGTTATTAGGAAAATACAAATTCAGACCACAATGAGATACCACTACATACTTAGTAGAATTTTTTTAAAAAACAAACAAACAAAAAGTACTTCAAAACAAAGTGTTGGTGAAGATGCAGAGCAAAAGGAATTCTCATTCACTTTTGGTGGGAATGAGAAATGGTACAGCCACTTTAAAACCAGCTTGGCAGATATTATACAGTTAAACATATACTTACCATATGATCCAGCAATCACATCCTTTCAATTTTCCCAAGTGAGTTGAAAACTTGTGTTTACACACAAAATATATATGCAAATGTTTATAGCAGGTTTATTCATAATCACCAAAAACTGGAAACAACCAAGTTGTCTTTCACAGGTGATTAGATAACCTCTGATATATCCATACAATGGAATGATACTCAGCAATATAAAGGAACAAGCTTTTGATTCATGCAACAACATGGTTGAATCTGAAATGCATTTTTCTAAGTGAAAAAATGACCACAAAAGATGTATATTATGAGGTGTGATTTGTATGAGCTTGTGCAAAAGGCAAAACTGTAGGGACAGAAAAGTGATCAGTAGTTATCAGGGAATAGGGTGATTGAAAGGGGATACATAAGAGAATATTTTAGAGAGGTCAAATGTCACTTACGCTATGGGGTAGTGGATACAGGACTCCCTGCATTTGTCAAAATCTGTAGAACTGTACACCATAAAGATAGACTTTTGCTGTTTGCAAATTATAAAGAAAAACGAAACCAACCAGGATGTTGGTGAGATCAGGATGGAGGGCAGGCTCTGACAAATCAGTCTAACATAACTTTACTGAAGGGGATAGGGAAGAAAGGAGCTGACCTAAATAACTATGGGAAAAAACGTTGTTGTTTTTCATTTTCAGATATTGTAAGGTCAAAGACAAAAAGTATTGCACACAAGCACAGTATTGTAAGATTGTTTGTTTTACACAAGAGTACAGTTTTGCCATTCTGAAACTGTTACATATATGCTAATATTGAACAAATAAGTGAATATATTGTACATAATGGGAGCTAGGCTTCTGTTAGATAAAGAACTTATAAATAACCAAAATGGGAATATTGGAATGAACCCTGTGGTGCTGGATTAGAGTAAAATACATTCAGTATGAACTCATGTTTATTTTATGACATATACACATAGAAAATGTGAGAGTTTGAAGCTTTTTGGGGATTCCAGAAAAGATCATGTTCTTGAAGCTAATTTATTCCAGTGGATGTGGGACCCTTTGATTGGATTGAATTGGATTGGATTCAGTTGGGGGCCTGTGATTGGGCTGATTCAGTGAGGCATGACCCAGGGTGAGTCCTGGCTCTCTTGCTGGAGTCCATCATACATGGAAGACTGAAAACAGAGACACCCAGAAAAAGGGCAGAGACAGAGAAACCCTGAGAGGCTGAGAGAGAGGTCCCGAAGGCCAAAGGCTGGAATCAGCCAAGAACAGAGGTTCAGAAGGAGGACCCAGAAAGGCTCAGAGTAAGGAGGCCCAGAGGAGAGTGGGAGAGAAGAGCCATATGCCTGATCACCCACAGCTGAGCTCAGAAAGAAAGTAAGCCTGGAGTAGAAACCCAGACCCAAGATCTACCATTGTCTCTTGACATGTGGAAGGAGTCCAGGATTACCTGCAGCCATCCTCTGGTGAGACAGTTTCTCTGAGGATGCCTTGATTTGGACACTTTCACAGCCTCAGAACTCTGTGCTTTTAACTGAATAAATTCCCATTATAAATACCAACATATTTCTGGTATATTGCCTTAGCAGCCCTTAGCAAACTAAAACAGACAGAAATAGAAATAAATATAGATGTGTTTACAAGGCTTAGTACACATACATATATTTCCTCAGTCTGTCTGCTGAAGGCCAAGGAGCAATACATCCCAATAGCAATGAGCACACTTAGTCTCGGACCTTGATTTCTAAATAGCATTTTCCAGTAACAAAAACCAGAGCTTCTTGAAGAAATTATTTATTCTACAGTAGAGGCAGGGAAATCATAAGATGAGCCTGGTGCATCATATAGTGCCAAAAGGTAAGGAAGCATTAAAATAGAAAATAAAAGTGTGGTGTCAAAAGGACATAGAAGCCAAGTTAAAGAGCTCCCAATGGCCGTAGAGGGAACAATCTGAGTAGTAATAATAACAACAAGGATAGTGCTAGATTGTCACCCAAAGAATAAAATTAATATTCACGAGTTCAAATTGATATAAATAATATAGTGAATAAATATATAAATATTGGCTAAGGGGCAGATCTTCCTTGAGAAAGAATTACAATAAATTCATATATAAAAATGAAATAAGTAGAAAAGCCACCATGAGAACATCATAGAAATGTTGTTGCAAGCAAGAGCTGATGAATACTAAATTTTTTAGGCCAAAATTTTAGGAGAAACCAGATATTTGCGTAGCTTCAAGATATTATCTTCCCCCAAATATATGTAATTATTGCAGTATTCTATGTCCACAAATTCTTTAATAGTCTCCCTTCAAATTAAATGTGGGCTGAACTAATTATTCCTAACAGATAGAGTATGGAAAGGGAAAACAGTAAATTTACAATGGAGAAACCTAGAAGAGATCATTATTTAACCAGGTTATAAAGTTTAATACCATAAACAGTGTAGGATGTTGTTATCATACATCCCACGATAGGATGCAATGTAAAGTACATACCACTTTATGTGGTATTTGTCCCCTCAAATCCATAACTTCAGACCAATCATGAGCAAACATCAGAGAAACCCAATCAAGGGACATTCTACCATATACCTAACCACTACTCAAGGTTATAAAAGACAAGGAAAGATTAAGAAACTGTCAAAGTTTGGAGGAGCCTAAGGAAACATGATAGATAAAGGTAATGTGGTGTCCTGGATTGGATCCTGGAACAGAAAAAAAGGATATTAGTGGAAAAACTAGGGAAATCAAAATAAAGTCTATAGTTTGGTAATACTATTATGCCAATGCTAATTTCTTGGTTTTGATACAGTATGTAATATCTTACATACTATAGTTACGTAAGCTATTATACATAACTATAGTATGTAAGATATTAATACTGGGAGAAGTTGTGTGAAGGGATACAGTTCTTGAAAGATATGTTTGTGAACTAATCCATCCCTGTGGGTATGATACCCTTTCAATTGGACTATGTCAGTGAGGCATGACTCAGGTTAAGTCTGCACCCTTTTGCTGGTTCTGATAAAACCAAACACAGAGAAAGACACACAGACATAGGGAAAGGAAGCTGCCATACTTGATATAGCCATGTAAGAGAAAATACTCTAGTTTCACCCATAGGTAAGAAACTCCCAAGAGGTTCAAGGAGATGAGACCCAGGAGATGAGCCATATACCTGATAGCTCACAGCTGAACTTGGGGTGGGGTGTGAAGAATGCAGAGTTGAGACTAATAGAGGAGGGCCTGGAAAGAGAAAAGCCCTATGCCTGGTTGCCCTCAACTGAGCTTAAACCTTGGCAGAGCGATCAGCACCCAGCTTGCTTCACCACATGGCAGCTGACTTTGGTGAGAAACACCTCTAATAGTCTAATAGTGCCTTAATTTGGATATTTCACAGCCTTGAAATTGTAAGCTTTTATCTCAAGTAAATCCCCTCTATAAAAGCCAATGCATTTCTGGTACTTTGCCTCATCAGCCCTTTGGCAAACTAAAACAGAAATTGGTACCAGGAGAGTGGAGTTGTGCTGCTGCAATTACCAAAAATGGGTAAGGGGTATTTTTTTGGATGAATTGTGAGATGCTTGATAGAAAAGACCTAAATTGCTTTGAAGAGGCTGTTGGTAGGAATGTGGAACCTAAAGTTATCTCTGATAAGACCTTACAAGGAAATGATTAAACTATTATTGGAAACTGGAGGAAAGGAAATCTTGTTTCAAAGTGAGAGAGAACTTGGCAAATTTGACTCCTGATCCTAGATGGAAGCCAGAATTTGAAAGCAACAAGCTTGGACATTTAGCTGAGATTTCCAAAGAAAATGTGGAAAATGCAGCCTAGCTTCTCCTTGCAGCTCATTGCAAAATACAAGTGGAAAGAGATAAACTGAGAGCTAAAATGCTGGGCACAAAGAAAACAGAGACTGATAATTTGGAAAATTCGAAGCCTCCAGGAAGCAAGCCCCCAGAAGATAGTGCCTATTTGAGGAATTAACTAAAACACAGGAATTTGGGCAGTATGACTCCTAGGGACTTTATTGCTCAGAAAAGACAAGATGGATGTGAGATAATATATGTATCTGAGAAAAATACAAAATTTAAAGCATTGTTTTCAGTTTAAAATATATACCAATAATGTAAATGACATAAATTGAATAATTGCCAGATATCTTATGAGCACACCAGAAACCATCTCACAGCTTCAGCAAGTAAAATAAATTGCAAAGAGGACTGATACTTGAACTTTGACTAGTTCTCTTGTTGGGATACAAGTTGATTTACCTCAGTTTGTCATCAACCAGAAAGAAAAGAGTGGTCAAACTTACTGGTTCCAAATAACAAGGATTGTCTGTTCTAGCTGTGAATGAGCTGTCAGGCCCATCATCAATTCCAAGTCCAACACCAAGGGCTTTGTTGCATGAAGAAGCATGCTAGGGCACCTAATCATCTGGTTGTGAATAATGACTGCTCCTTCAGACACACATTGAATTGCTTAATTCCAACTTTAAGTTAAATTGTAAATCCATTCATTCAGGCATTACGATGGTCTGTATTAAATGAATACCAAAAATATCCAGGAAAGAGTTTGCTCTTATTGTTTTCAATTCTTTTTCTCCCATTTAAGCAATTATCAAACTTGCTAGGGCTATACAATAAGGTTTGAAAAGAGGAGGAATCTTTGCCTTTTACTTCTTGAAAGTAAACTTATTAAGAATGGCATAGGAAGAATCACAAGCTTCCATTTTCTCAATTTTAGGGCCCTCTTCTATAAAGTCAAAGGGTACTATAAAATGTGTCCGGGAGATACACATGCAGTATCCACATTTCACTTAGAAATCCTTATGAATTGCAAGTCTCTAAGTGGGTCTCTCTGAAAGGCAAGTATTCAGGATGTCACTTTTTTCCAAGAGAAAGCAGTTTTTGATTGTGGAACATGTTACTTTAATGAAGCTTTTTTGGCAGCTGGTAAGTCAAGCTTCTGGGCTAGCATACTGTGTTTTTCCTAATACCATATTAAAAAGAGCCAATCCTATCCAGAACTCAGCCATGCTCCAATGACTTATGAAGAAAACCATAAGACTACATGTGAGTACTATTTTTTGGCATTTATTTATTTTGATATAATGTTAAACTTATAGAAAAGTTATAAAAAAGAAACAAAAAGTCTCCAATTATACCCTTTATCCAGATTCAACCATTTTCAATCATTTTCATTTTGCATTACTTGTTTTTTGTTTTTATTTAATCATATATATATAATTTGTGGAGAGATCCCATGAGGCTGTATATAACCTAATACTCATCAAACTTTCACTCACTAGTATTAGCATCCATTGATGATTCTTACTTGATACCATTTTGGTTGAGAAACCGTGATTTTCTAACTCAATTGTTACCTCAACATTTATTAGTTGGCTTCCTGCTTTAAGGAAAGGCTTTCCTTTCTCATCATTTATTTATTTATTCCTTTTCTTATGTCAGTATGGACTCATGGGTCTTATTTTATTCAATGGACTATAATTCATTACTATCATTATTTATTTTGATGCTTAAATTGTCAATAGAAGGATATTTGAAAGAGCATTTAAGGCACATTAAGTGAATTTTCCAAAATTATCTTTGCTTTAGAAGCAAATGGTCACTTTGCCTTCAAAACATTTTAAGGCAAAAATGTATATACTCTTATTTGAAGAGAAACTCCAACACATCTTTTTCCTGCTTAAAATCTCCTGTCTGGACACATTACTCTTTCACAGCACAAAATCTCTATTTTGCTCCCTTTCCAGAACTGCAGTTAATTACATGAAGAGACAGATGCTGAGCAGCCTTAAGGCTTGCTCTGCCACCGTAGTGAGGCTGAGCTCCACTCAACAAGCAGGTAGTGAGTGAAGACAAATGCTGTTTGACAAGGCAGCATATCCCAGCACCCAAGGTTAGAAAACAGACAAGCCACTTTATGTGCCCAAGCAAAGACAGAGAGATATCAAACAGATTGCTTCTGACAGAAATCATATCACAGCCACACTTCCAGACCAAATCCTTCTGAATGAAACGATACTTTCTGTTTTCCATCTTCCCCTTTAAGAGAAAGTGAGTTTATCAAAGGTGCATTGAAGGTGACAACTCAATGCAAGATGGTTGGCAAGATTTGATAAGCTTGTTTTTCCCTCTGGAGATATTAAAGAATCTTGGTATCAGATTCATTGATTTGGAAGCTATTCTATTAATTCTATTGAATTTCCAGTTTCCTAATTACTACAACATATGAATTCTATGTTCAGTGAATGCCGTTTCAAATAGAAATTTAAAGTCATATATGATTTTACTTAATAAGGGAAAATAGAATATATACATTAGACTTTTTCATAATTTATTAAGCAATAGTCAACTGAAAAAAATAGTTTCCCAAATGTAAATCCATGCTAAAATGAAGGCAGAAGTTATTTTATTCCTATATTAATAGATACGGAAAGGACATAAAAATGACAATGTCCCTCAAATAGTGTAATTTGGAAGAAAAATTAAATTTTTATCCAATACAGAAATAATTATGCCAACATTGCTCATTAATTGTCACTTAATGTGAATTCAAATGATTCCTATTAAAACTTAACTAAATTATTTTAATGGATTCTTCATAATAGTTTTTTTCAGTAGGTTTATGGAGGGTACTTAAATGTTACGTCACAGAGACAAGAAATCCAAACAAATTAACTTCACTGTTGAAGTTAACTGTTTTCAGAAGTCAAGAAAGAACCCCAAGACAACCTGCTGTGAGCCCAAATGTTGGGAACGAGACCAACAACAAGGATAACCTCTAAAGGAGAATAGCAAGAACACCAGACAGATCTTCAGGGAACCGTCATTTCTGAGCAGAAGGCTGAGGATAAGCTTTAGGTAGAGAAGCTCTCACGGTCTGTCTCAATTTTCAGCCTGGGATTTTAGGATTGGTTCTAGAAACCAAGTCACAAAGTCAAAATAAATCCATTTTGAAATGGATTTAGATTATAATTGGGAGTACACTTTTAGCCTTTCAAAGTTTTTATTTGAAAAAAATACTTAATATTAGGTCAACAGAATAAAATTACATTATCACCTTTTAAGTAGTTTACTTACATAATTGTCAATGTTCTAGGTATATTGCTTTTACTTCTAACTAAAACATAGAAATTATTCATTTTAGGTACACCAAAAAGATAATTATAATTTCTGGTCCAACATTACAGAACATTCTCCAAAAAGGTATTCTCTTGTTTTTTTCGTTTTGTTTTAAAGATTTATTTATTTATTTCTCTCCCCTTCCCCCACCCCACCCTGGTTCTCTGTTCTCTGTGTCTATTTGCTGCATCTTCTTTGTCCGCTTCTGTTGTTGTCAGTGGCACGGGAATCTGTGTTTCTTTTTTTGTTGCATCATCTTGCTGTGTCAGCTCTCCGTGTGTGTGGCACCATTCCTGGGCAGGCTGCACTTTCTTTCACACTGGGCGGCTCTCCTTACGGGGCGCACTCCTTGCGCATGGGGCTCCCCTTCGCAGGGGACACACCTGCATGGCCCAGCACTCCTTGTGCGCATCAGCACTGCACGTGGGCCAGCTCCACACGGGTTAAGGAGGCCCGGGGTTTGAACTGTGGACCTCCCATGTGGTAGACGGACTCCCTAACCACTCAGCCAGGTCTGCCGCCCTCTTTTGGTTTTTGAAGGTTTCTATTTGCAAATTTCAGTAGTAGAGTCAAGTAAACACTGACAATGAAGTCATCATATTCTAAGGATTTTCACAATTGAAAAATCTTATAACTCGTAATGTGTAATGCAATAAATACTTATTAAACTGAAGTGAATTGACAAACACCATTAATTACATCATTCCTAACAATCCAGTTCTCAACCAAAAATACCTCATCAAACGAATTGCATAAATCACTAAAATATATCCTAAAAAGAGCTGCAACAATTATGAATTTTATAATAATTTATAATGGTAAAATCATCTTACAGTCTTAAGCAGTTATAAAAGTGTTATGTGTAAGAATCACTCAAAGGTTCCTCATGCCCAATACTTGGTGAATTATATTTGACCTGAAACTAATATACAGTAATAGAAGTAAACCAACAATCTCATTCATCAGTAACATTTTTTTAGAATTTATGTGGGCACTTTTTCCCCCCCATAATTTGGAAGGCCAGCTGTCTAAAAATGTATATAAGGAAAGCTATACAAAAATATTTATTCTTTTTTTCTCCATAAATTTGCTAAAGTTAATTGAATCATTCAAGCCATTCCAGAGTCCTTATATACTTTAGTGGTGTTTAATAAATTGTTAGAGACGATGACATTTTCCACTGGGGGAAACTGCATTTTAATATATAAGAGCTGACCCAATAGTTGTGTCATCCATATACTTCTTACTTCTGTAATTTATTTCTGTGGTTCTCAACCTGAATACCACAAAAATCGATATGGGAATCTGTGAAACTTTAAAACTACCTACTAAAGCAGCCTAGTGGAAATCAACATCAACCTGTAATCAGACTGGCCAGGTGAAATGAGATGCCAAATGATGTTTTTTTTTTTTTTTTTTTTTTATTTTTATTTTTTTTTAATTTTTTTATTTTTTATTGACTTTGTAATAATATTACATTAAAAATATATATGTGAGGTCCCATTCAACCCCACCCCCCCACCCCCCCTCTCCCCCCCCCCCAACAACACTCGTTCCCATCATCATGACACATCCATTGGATTTGGTAAGTACATCTTTGGGCACCTCTGCACCTCATATACATTGGTTCACATCATGGCCCATACTCTCCTCTATTCCATCATGTAGGCCCTGTGAGGATTTACAATGTCCGGTGATTACCTCTGAAGCACCATCCAGGGCAGCTCCATGTCCCGAAGACGCCTCCACCTCTCATCTCTTCCTGCCTTTCCCCATACCCTTTGTCCATTATGTCCACTTTTCCCAATCCAATGCCACCTCTTCTATGTGGACACTGGATTGGTTGTGTCCATTGCACCTTTATGTCAAGAGGAGGCTCAGATTCCACCTGGATGCTGGATGCAATCCTCCCATTTTCAGTTGTAATCACTCTAGGCTCCATGGTGTGGTGGTTGTCCTTCACCTCCATCTTAGCTGAGTGTGGTAAGTCCAATAAATCAGATTGTAGGTGCTGGAGTCTGTTGAGGCTCAGGATCTGGCTATCACATTGTCAGTCCAGAGATTCAAATCCCCTAAATATATCTTAAACCCCAACATTAACTGCACCTCCAGCACATTAGCATGAAAGTCTTATGAAGGGAGATCCCATCTGAGTCCAGATTCATCACACATAAACACCATTTCCAAAGAGGGGCCATCTGCCCTGGTAGTTAACCCCATCGGCCATGACCATAACTCCCATGGGTCTCTTTAGCCCTCAAAGGAACCAATATCTGGGGGTTGTATCTGCTTTATCTGTCTCTCTGACTCTGCTCAGTTGTGGATGAGGGCAAACCTTCTGCCAGCCTCCAGACTCTTTTTTAGAAACTCGTAGCCATATAAACTCATTTCTCCTTTCCATTTCCCCCTTACTTTAGGTCAAACAGCACCAAATGATGTTATGACAAGATAGTGTGGTATGCCTGGTTGTTTCATGCAGACTGGAATCTTTCCGAGGTCTTCAAGCTATTAATAACAGGTTAGAATAAGATTATTACTTGCTAAATGAGTCTAATAGACAGAACTCTTCAGGCTATTGAATCCATTAATTAAAAATAATGCAAGAGGTTTGTGATGGTGAAAAAGTTGGAAACCACTTCCCAGGGCTATGCATTAATGATTCAACCTTATTCCACAAAATCATGGGCCACAATCAGAGTTATTTCATCATAATTTATGTACTAATTCATTCTTTAATTTATTATTCCTTAATTTATTGACTCATTCATTCATTCAATAAATACTTAGTATTTGTTCTGTTTCTGGCAGTGTGGTAAGTACTCAGAATATAAAATAAATTGAAACAGTAGTGGTTCCTGCTCTTGCCAAGTTTACAGTGGAGGAGAGAGATGTACGAACTACTCACAGGTGATGAGAGCTATGGTAGGAGGAACACAGGTGTCGTATGAGCACAGAGAAGAGGCACCTATGTGTCAACTTGGAGAATCAGGGAACTCTCTGGGGGAATGGCTGATATCTAAGTCAAGACCTTAACCTTGAGAAGGAGTTAGGTTGGACAAAGAGGGGGAGACCTCTAGTCTGAGAAGACCTCATGGGCAGTGTCCTGATGAGCAAGAACAATGTGTCAAAGGGAATGAAAGGAGCAAAGTGTAGAATGAAGAGAGAATGTGTAAATTCTCTTCAATTTTTGGACTATTTGTGTTCAACATACAGAATATTAGATACCTCTCCATTATAAGAAGCCCATCTAGAATGACTGAATCAAAACACTAACTTACTGTCTTTCACATTTCAGTGGAAGGCAATGTTGAAGGGCTGGCAAGCAGATGATCTGGTGTAACAGTTAAGAACACAGCTAAGGTCAGAGTGTCTGCATTCAAATTCCTGCTGTATTTCTCATTAGCAGTGTAACCACAGCCACATTTCTTAATGTCTATGGACCTCAGTTTAGTTTCCCTTTCTATAAAATGGAATGCACACAATGCCTACTTTTGTGGTGTTTATCATTTAAAATAGATAATGTGTGTTAGTAGAACAATTCAGTAATAATTCAATATGTGTTTGCCACATTAACAACCCACTCTGCTTTCTCTGTTCCTTTCTTGGGTCCCAGAGCACTGCTGGAGGAAAACACAGAGCTCTACAAGTCTTCACACTGCATCTTCACATGGACCAGCTTCATCAGGACTCTTGCTGCTCCAAGCAGTCCTTTCAGTCATTTCAATTTATTTAAACTCAGCCCAATTTAACAAAAAATATACTACATGCAGAATACTCTGCTGGACAACAAAGGATAAAATTACAAGACTAACTCCACTTTCAAAGAACTTAGACTCTATTAGGGGAGGAAAACATATGTGGTAAATGCTTCAAAGGCAGAATGGGAAAGATACTATGGGATTCCAAACTTTTTTCTCTCCTCCAGACCATCCCCTCAATCTTCACCCTCAGCCAATGACCACACTTTATATCTCACTGAGCTCATGGTCACTTGCTATACATCCCTGCAAAAAACATTCTTCTCCACCTCCATATACTTCCAGTTTCTTATACCCTCCCTCCATTCTCTTTAAACAAGCTAATGCACGTACTAGACATGACATGCATCATAGTAAGCACTCAATAACAGTATTAACAGTAAAGATAATAACCATAATAAAATTCAATACCTTCCAGGTTTAAAATTTCATGACTGCAAATATAAATCAAATGAATTACCTTCATGATTTACTAAAGAACTCTCTAAAATTCTCCTAATCATTTTGGTTCACTTTTGGCTTTGGTTTTTATTTAACTTTTTTTCTTTATTAGAGAAGTTGTGGGTTTACAGGACAATCATTCATAAAATACAGGACCCCCAAATACCACCCTACTATCTACATCTTACATTGGTATGGTATATTTGTTATAACTGATGCTAGCTTATTTTAATAATTGTACTATTGACTATCGTTCATGGTTTAACTTAAGGTTCACTGTTTGTATAAGGTATTTCCATTGATTGTTTTTTTTGTTTGTTTCCATATTATACAATGTAACATTTCCCCTTTTAATCAGTGCTGTTAATTATGTCCACAATAATTGGCTGCAGTTTTAATCAGCACTATTTTCTAACAACCACATCTACAAATCAAGTTCTGACGATTTTCTTACGAAATGATTCTCTTCTCTGCTCCCTAGTCTTTTTCTTCCTACTATTACCCACCGAGGCCTTCACTTTCCAATCTTAAGGACCAGAGTACAGATAAAATTCTGTAAAGGTGGTAGTATGGTACCAGGATGGAGATCTTGCTTTACACCTGAATTGTGTTCCCCAAAAAGATATGTTCAAGTTCTAAGTTCTGTTCCTGTGAATGTGGCCTTATTTGGAAATAGGGTCTTTGAAGATGTGATTAGTTAAGATGGGGCAAAACTGGATTAGGGTTGATGCTAAAACAATATAACCGGTATCCTTGTAAGAGGGAAATTTAGACACAAGGACAGATAGTCTTAGAGGAGAATACCATGTGATGGCAGAGGCAGAGATTGAAGTGTGACAGCGGCAAGCCAAGGAACGTCAAGGATTTTGGGCAAATCACCAAAAGCAAGGAAGAGGCAGGGAAAGATTCTCCCCTATAGATTTCAGAGACAGCGAGGCCCTGCTGATATAATTGATTTCAGCCTGTAGCCTCCAGAACTGTGAAACAATGCATTTCTGTTGTTCTAAATGACCTAGTTTGTGGTTGTTTCTTACGGAAGTCACAGGGAAGTAAGAAAATACTGACTAGTAGTAAAGTATTACCTAAGTCTTTTAACTTCTCTAGGTCTCAGGTTCCTCATGGCAACTAGAAGCAGCTAGAATCTAATATCCTTAAATTCTAAAATTCAATGATTCTTTGAAAGACTCTTGTTTATCCTGTTTAAAAATACCTATACCATGTAGACATAGACAGAAAGAATAAGATAGTAATAACATTAATAAGGAATTGAGCTGTGGGACAAAAAATGAGTTTCTAGGGAATTAGAGAAAAAGGCAAAGCTTAATCTCTTAGATACTGAGAAATAAAGCCACACTTCAAGTGCTAACATCTATAATTCAGCTATAAGGGACTTGGCTCAAAGGTAAAGCAGAACTGGAAGTAAGATTGCCTTGAAACAAAACCATTGAAGATTGCTGAGTGAGGATTCTCATCATTCCCTTGTCTAGTAAAATGACTGGTTCTTCAGTCTGAACTAGAAAGAACCCTGAGTGTGAAAGAGTTTCAGCTTCATAGATTAGGATAGAGATAAGGAAAAGGTAGAGAAACCCTCATAACCCATATGGCACTCAGTGCTGTAAAATTCGTGGGGTTTCAGTTTCCCATTTATTCATTTATATTTTTTATATATTTATTTACTTATTTATTTAACTATTTTTACATCTTGCTTTGTCTCAGGAAAGATTTTGTACAGCTTATAAGGACATACAGTAACATGAATTAAAAGTAGATAGAAAGGAGGGAAGCATATTTGGCTCAACTGATAGAGTGTCCACCTACCACATGGAAGGTCCAGGGTTCAAACCCAGGACCTCGTGGCCTGTGTGGTGAGCTGGACCATGCACAGTGCTGATGTGCACAAGGAGTGCCGTACCATGCAGGGGTGTCCCCTGTGTAGGGGAGCCCCATGAGCAAGGAATGCAGCCCGTAAGGAGAGCCACCCCACACAAAAAAAGTGCAGCCTGCCCAGGAGTGGCACTGCACACACAGTGAGTTCACCCAGCAAGATGACGCAACAAAAAGAGACAGATTCCTGTTGTCACTGACAAGTATGCAAGCGGACACAGAAGAATACACAGTGAATGGACACAGAGAGCAAATGAGGGGGTGGGGAAGGGGAGAGAAATAAATAAAAAATAAATAAATCTTTTTTAAAAAACAAAAAACAAAACAAAACAAAAAGTAGATAGAAAGGGGAGTGGATGTAGATTAACCTGTTTCCCATATACAAGGTCCTGGGTTCAATCTCTAGTACCTCCTAAAAAAAAATGTAGGTGGAATAAAAACAAAGGTGAAGGCAAAGTGGAGGCAGGTCACACTACAAACCTGGCTCTAGGAATTCTAAAATCAGTTGAAAAGGGAAACTCAGTCAATTAAATAAATTATAGAATCGATAAGATTAAAAACAGATTGTCCAGCAGTTAAACAATAGTTCTTGCAATAATTCTTGGGTTCTAATATCTGACAAAATTTTCCCTGGATGTGGGATAGGAGTTGCTTTTTGTTCTCCACAGTGTTCTAACAATAGATCCAATAAGTTTCCTTGTGTTATTTTTTATAAGTTTATGGCATTAAGAAAACCAGCAGGATATCTAAATCAATAACATCTGAAGAATTGGTGTGCTACTGGTTCTCTATCCAACCTGGACTGTCGAAGTTGACTTTCCTGGGATTTAGAGGAAGTCAGTAAGTGGTCTTTGGAGGAGGAAAGTATATGTGAGGAGAAGGAGAGCAACACAGATAGCGGGATCAGCTTGAGCAAGCATGGCGAATTCTGGAAATTGCAAGATCTCCAGTATGCTGGAGTATGAAATCAAAGGGAGAAGAGCTTGAAATGAAGCTATATAAGCATGAGGGCTATGTAAGCCATCATAAAGACTTTTAATTTATCCTAAGGGTAATGAGAAGACATTGGAAATGTCAAGCATAAAAGTGATATGATAATCAAGAAAGTGTAAAGTCACAGAGGTTGAGAGAGAAGAACATTTCAAGAAAAGGGGATAGTTCATAATGTCAAATGCTACTGAGAGTTCAAGTAGTTGGAGGACCAGACAACAATCCAATGGATTTATTGATGACGAGATTACTAATAATCTTGGTGTAGTAAGATTTGGTCACTAATGTCATCAGAGTGAACACCAGATTCAAGAGGTCTCTGAGGAGACAAGATCATCTGCTAAGAGTAAAATGGAAGATGAAAATTTTAAAGCTGTAAGAGAGTATAGATTTGAAATTATAAAATAGGACAGTAAATTAACATGACAAAATTTCCAGGAATACGGAAGCCCCAGTCCATGTTAATGATGATGAATTTGGGATACCATCTGATGAGTGATTTGACTGATCTCCTTCAGTACTGAGCACTACATGTATAGGTTAAAGGCTGATACGATGCTTGGATTCATTCTCCAGTAGGATACAATAGAGGTACCAAGGGACAAATGAGGTTTTAATATATTACATAGATCTAGAAGGTTGAAATGATAAGCTGGATAGGGAGAAATGTCAAGTCAGGCACAACTTGAGCAATGTGGAAGAAAGGAGAACCATCATCAATTGGGAGTCTAGAGAAGGCCGAAGGGTAGGGAAACAATCTGAGAGTGGGATATTTGCACCTGTAATTTGAGGGGGTAGAACAGTGGGGCTATAGGAGTGACTGGCAAATAAGAGCTTAGGAAATGTCTATGGAGAGGATAAAAGGAAGGAATTGAGAGGCCAGGTACTGAATGGTTCCTTTGCACGCTTCTCTAAGTCACCTGGGATCATGACAGAACCTGTGGCTAGGAGAAAACTGTGACCCAGGTGCCAAAAGGGAACTAACTTCATGTCAGTAGAAAGTAGCAAGGATGGAGAAGAGAGCAGCCTAGTCCAAACAAATGGTAGGGCCTTCCAGAAAGCTGGAGTTTATATAAGACAGTGATAGATACATGGTCTCTGAAACAGCACTGAAAATGAAGAGTGCAGAAAGCACTGACTCCACCTCCCTTTCCTAGAGGACTGAGCAGGCTTCCTTTGAGAAGGTTAAAAGCAAAGCAGTCTAGGATTTAGTGGAGGGAAGGAAGTAGAAGGAACATTCAGGGAAGAGAGAGAGAGAGGAATTTGTAGCTCAAGAAATGGGCATTCCAGAAAGAAAATGTGAAGTGTTGGGAAGGAAGAATGGAATGGGAGCTTGGGTGAAGAAGGAAGAAGTACAGAGAATTAAAGGGATACGAGGTCAGAGAAAGATAATCCTAGCAATTTACATTTTAGGGATAGGGTAGAATTATTCCAGAAAGATGGAAGGTCGTGGGAACCTCATATAATTCACTTGGAGAGGGAAGAGGGGGAGAAAGCAAGTGGATATGAATGGGTCATGAGTCCCAATATGGAATGCTGTTATTGTTTTGAATGATTTATTATTTGCTTTTATGTCTTTCATGTGACAGTCTCTTGGAAGAAGGTAGTCCACCTATTGTTTCTTTTGAATAGCATGTAACACTTATCTCTACACACAAAAAAACATTAAACCAAACTGCTGGTTTGACAAAGACAATGGTTTTAAATTCAAGGAGACTGGGATCCTTGCAAGTGGAAAGCAATGAGTTGCACAGAAATGATCATGAATCTTAGTGCCTCTCTTTAAAGGCAAGACTGGGCATGATTTAAACTGAGAAGAGCACAGGAATATTTTCATAAAAGTAAAAAGTAAATAAATAATAATTGAGATTTCATACATAATTTAAATGTTTTAAATGGGAATTTTTCAGTGATGCAAGAAAAAAGAATGGCAGTGAAATGGGGACTATTAACACATGAGTACTCAAAACACAAGGGTGGAAAAAAGCAAAAGTGGAAACATCAAAAGAAATTACTTTCCCAAATGCAATTAATGTCTCATGATGATGGAGGAGATTGTTGCTATGGGGGGAGGAGTGGAGTGAGGGAGGTGGGGGGTATATGGGGACCTCATATTTTTTTAATGTAATATTAAAAAAAATAAAAAGACAAAAAAATTAAAAAGGTGGGAAAAAAAAGTAATTACTTTCCTATTCAGGAAATATAGAAATAAACAGACTATTACTGCAATAATATTAGTTTTCAGAAGTTAAGATCCCAGGCCCAATAGCAAGGATATATAGGCAAGTCTTTAGTTTAAGAATAGATCATCTTCTTCAAGGAAAAATGCTTTATGCAAAATAATTACAACTAGAATTAAATCAGAAGTTTATATTTATCCTACAAAAAGACTCATTATTTTGTTTTTAAAATAATAAGATACATTTAAGGTATAATCATTCATATCCAAGATCTTTAATCTTTTCTGAATGTTCATGAATGTATGGATGGTCGGAAAATGTATCAATGACATCAAAGATGGATTCGTTTTTATTGCTGTGTAACAAATTGCCACCAATTAAGCAGCTTAAAACAACATGCACACATTTATTATCACACATGTTTCATGGGTGCAGAGCCCAGTCACAGCTCAGCTGAATCCTCTGCTTAGGGTCTCAAAGGTTGCCATCAAGGTGTCGGCTGGGCCGAGTTCATCTGGAGGCTTGAGTGGGGAAGAATCCACTTCTAAGTTCTCTCAGGGTGCTGTTAGAATTCATTTTCTGGCAGATGTGACAGATGCTCTCAGTTTTTAGATGCTGCCTGCAGTTCCTTGTCATATGGTCTTTTCCAGAGGCAGTTTAGACCATAGCAGCTAGCTTCTTCAAGGCCAGTAGGGGAGTGCCCCATTCCAGTCTGCTACGATGGAGTCTTATTTAATGTCATGTAATTAAGGGAATGATCGCACCTTACCTTTGCTGTATTTACAAAGCAAATCACAGGTTTTGCCCACAATGAAGGGAAGGCGTTATACAGGGCATGGCTCAAGGAGAGTCATCCCATGGTGTATGTGCTATGAAAAATAAACTGACCTACACAATTTTCTTGTGAAGAGTATTTTTAAAGAGAAATATTTTAAATGTCTCTCCAGTTTTATGTTTTAAATAATGTTTTAATTCCAATGAATTCTCAAAAGCAATCAATAATTTAATAGTATTAAAATTTTAAAATATAAAAATATTTATATGACCAGGTAATTCCTTGTAATATCTCTAACCTAAAGCTGCTGTTTGAATACAATATTTTAAAAGAATCTTCAATTAGCTTATATTTTGCTTTCACTATAAATATAGGAAAAATGTTTGGGTTATATAAGTTAATGCTCTTTTATATTTCTTTTTCTTTTTCTTTTTAAACCTACTTAAGTGAATAGGCCAATGAAACATAATAGAGTAAAGAAATATGCCCATACAGGTATGGAATTGTGAAAGATGGCAAAGATGACATTCAAAATTTAGTAATGAATTAATAGATTATTCAATAATGTTTCTGCAACCCTTGGTTCTACATATGAAAAAATAAATTCTCTTTGATATTTCTCCATATGATTGAAATATTTTGCAATTAAAAAACATAAAAAGATCCCTACACACACAAATTTATTCTAGGTTGATTAAAGACCAAAATGCACTAAGACACATTTTTAAATATTTAAAAGTATTTAACACAAGTTACTATATAAAATATCGATAAATCTTACTAAATTAAAAACCCATTGGTTTAACAAAAGATACTAAAAAGAAGTTTGGAAGAAAATACGTGCAAAGCATACTAGATTATCTAAAATGTATACATAACTCCTGCTAATCAGTTAGAAAAGGACATAAAAGACAAATGACTTAATAAAAAATAGGTAAAAATATAAATAAGTAATTTTCGGAGGAGGAAGCCAAAATGACCAATAAGTATGAAAAGATGGTTTGCCTTAGAGAAAGGCAAATAATAATAATAATGTACCATTTTACAGCCATTAGACTAGCAAAAATAAGTCTGGCAATACCCCATCCTCTGTAAACAGATAGAACCACTTTAGGGCGCTATTTGACAAGAACAATTAGTTGAAGAATGCATACCCTATATTCCTAGCAATTCCACTTCCACTTACACAAGTAGAGAGACTTGCACACCAGGAGACATGTCAAGCAATATTCACTGCAGCAGTGTTGGTAATATTATTCAGCAATTAGTAATAAACATTTGGTAATATTATGTAGTAGTTAAAAGATAAAGAGTTACAGTCATCATTATAGACAAATCTCAAAAACATAATGCTCAGTGAAGGAAACAAGTGAGGTAAATAGAATTATGAACCCCAACAAACACCCGTTCCTAATCTTAATCTGCATTCCTCTGTGAACTCATTGTCAATAAGACTTTTTGAAGATGTTCTTTTTAGTTAGGATGTGGTGAACAGAATGAGGGTGGGCCTTAATCCAGATCACTGGAGGCTTTATAAAGAGAAAGCCAAGGAAGGAGCCAGAAGCCAGAAGTCAGCAGAAACTGGAAAAACAGTAAGAAAAGAGAGGAAAGGAAATTGCCATGTAATGGGAGGCAAAAATGCAAGCCAAGGAAGTACAAGGATTGCCAGCAGTCAGCACCAGAACACTACAGTCTTTGGGGAAAAAGTACGCAGCTTAAAACAACACACACACATTTATTATCTTCTAGCCTTAAAACCATGTGCCAGGGACCAGATGTGTCTCATACAGTTGGGCACCTGCCTCCACATGGGATGTCCAGGGTTCAGTTCCCAGTGCCTCTTAAAGAAAACAAACAAACAACAATAACAATAACAAAGAACAAGCAAAACAAAAACAAAAAAAAGCCAACTCAAGGGAGCTGACATGATTCAGTGGTTGAGAGCTGACCTCTCACATACAAGGCCTGGGTTCAATCTCTGGTCCCAGTACTTAAAAACAAACAAACAAAAACCCATGTGCAAATAAATTCTTGTTGTTTCAGCCAGCATTGTGTGGTATTTATGATATCAGCTATGGAAAAGTAAGACAGCAAGTTGCCAAATGTAATTGTGAAAAATCAAAAATAACAAATATCCATCAACAGGTAAATGCATGAATAAATCATGCTATACTTACACAATGGAATGCCATGCAGTAATGACATCGAATTAGAGATAAATGTTTAAGTGTGGGTAAATCTCAAAGCATGTTGACCAATAAAAGCAAGAAACAAAATAGTATGTTCAGCATGAGATCTTTTAATAAAGATTAAAAACTGCAAAACAGTACTATATGTTGTCTATAGACTAATACAAAACATGCATGCGAATGATAAACACTAATTTAAGATGAAGTTAATCTGCTGAAAAATGACAAATGGAAATGGGACCAGTGAGAGGTACATTGGAGTTTCCAAATGTAGCAGGAACTTCTGAAAAAATTATCTAAAACAAATATGACAAAGTGTTAAAGTTCTGTTTTTTGGGTAGTCAGTACATGGGTGTTCACTGTATTATTACTTTTTTCGTCTGATTAAATATTTCATAACTTTTTAAAGAACAACTTACCAGAACTTCTCCCAATATTGCTCTTTGACTCCCTGTCTGTCCTGTAAAATGTCTTTCTAATATGCTTTATAGCTCACTCCTTCTTAATTTTAATTTTAGTTTTAAAAATAGTGAATATCCTTTGATTTTCAATATCATTTAAATGGGAGTATACAAAAATCATAATAAAGACAACATAAATGGCTATATTTAAATTTTCAATATTTTTTATCAATTGGCAAGTTCCATAATCTTTTTATTCCTTTCCTTTTGTTCTAATGTATGGCAATATGTCTATACATACATAATATGTGCTAACAAAATGATTTTACACACCTTAGAAAACAACATCAGCACTTTCAGTATGTGAAAAGTATTCATTCTTTTTGCTTATATTGTTTTTTAAGGTTTTTAATTACTTTGCCATCAAAAATAAAAATGAAGGGCTTAGTGATCTTTATCTCCTCTTTCATATACACAGTAGATTATATTCACAGGAAAGTAAGAGAACATTACTGAAAACAAAGACAGGCCATCACAGTTAAACTGTACAGCAATGCTTCACTGATTATGTATCATTGGATATAATATAGAAAGGATATATATGTCTATCCATAATATACATATATTCTTCATATTTTAGAAAAATGGTATTAAGGGTACTTATCATTTTTGTCTACAAGTGGGCCAGAAAGAAGAGTGTACCAAATAAATCCCACAAGTAACCCCCGATGGGAAAGGTGTTTGGCGAGTCTGGTTGGAATGACACAAGAGACCATCAGGGAAGGATAACGTCCAGGAGACACTACCACCAGTATGCTTGTGAGCAGCCTTTAAGATGAACCCAGTGAGCCCTGCCTCCTGGAATTCACACACTTATGTCTTCTGCTCCCATATGGCACCAGGGCTGGTCTCTGTGATTAATAGAACGTACCAGAAATCACAGTATTTCACTTTTGGTGTTAGATAATGAAACACACTGTGGCGTCTGTCTTGGGTGCTTTCTCTTTTTCCCTCTCACTCTCCTTTTCTCTCTCCCTCTTTCTTAGATAACTCACCCTGAGAGAAGCCAATTGAAATACCATATGCAACCCTATGGAGAGGTCCAGGTGGCCAGAAAAGGAGGTCTCCTGTCAATAATCTCACAATTAAATTTGGAAACAGATTCTCCAGTCCCTCGCAAGCTTTTGGATAACTAAAACCCTAGCTGAAAATCTCATAAAAGTCACTGAGACAGAACCAGCCAACTAAGCTGCCCCTGGATTCCTGGCCCTCAGAAGTTGTACTCTATAATAAATGGTGGTGGTTTTAAGCCACTAACTTTGGGGTAATTTTTTACACAGCAACAAATAACACATCATGTGCTTCCAAACCAGCTTAAGAGCCTGCTACTAAATTTATCTATTAGATATATACCTGCCATTTTATTCTATGGTGTTTAATAATCACTGCTGTCAATATAATTTTCAATGACCATCAAAGTGTCAGATAGAGGTAAAACATAAAGAGTCCAATCAGTTATATTGGTTTTTTTTTTTTTAAGATTTATTTTATTTATTTCTCTTCTCTTCCCCCCTGTTGTCTGCTCTCTGTGTCCATTCGCTGTGTGTTCTTTCGTATCCGCTTATATTCTTATCAGTGGTACCAGGAATCTATGTCTTTTTTTGTTGTGTCATCTTGCTATGTCAGCTCTCCCTGTGTGCAGCAACACTCCTGGGAAGGCTGCACTTTTGTTGCACAGGGTGGCTCTCCTTGCAGGGGTGCAATCCTTGCACGTGGGGCTCCTCTACACATGGGACACCCCTGTGTGGCAGGGCACTCCTTGTGTGCATCAGCATAGTGCATGGGCCAGCTCACCACAGAGGTCAGGGGGCCCTGGGTTTGAACCCTGGGCCTCCTATATGATAGGCGGATGTTCTATCAGATGTTCTATCAGTTGAGCCAAATCTGCTTCCCTGTATTGGGTTTTACAAAGCACTACTTTTAAGGAAGATTGACATCTTAATATTGATTCATCTTCTACCTACCAATATTCTAATATTTCCGATGAAAACTATGTTTCAGATAGCCCTAAATTCTGATTTAAATTTCACCCATTATTCCAAAGTTTATGAAGCATTTTACATTCTCTTTTTCTTGACTTTGTATTTAGAACTCCAAAATATCCTTTTATTTTCTTTTTTGGTAATGTAGTTAAGTCCTCTTCCTATTTAAACAGGCTTTATAACCATATTAAAAATTAGTTCCCAGTAATAATGGGTTTTCACTGAAATGCTTCATTTTTCCTTTTCTCCTGCTCATCAGCTGCTCTTCTGTTTCTCTTTCTCCAGCTGCTCATGTTATTACTTGCTTAATTTTCCTTTTCTCTTGTTGATCTTCTCTCTCCCTGGGTGTTTTCCTGACAGCATGTTAAAGCCATATTTTTCTTATACATTTATGGGTTTTGTCTTTCCATCATTACCTTCTGATATTCAAAAGACTGATGTAAGCCTGAACTCCACCAAAGAGATAATTGAAGAACCTTTAAGGAAAAGGATTGTTATTTCAAGGATATGGATCAATCAGTTTGGAGAGAAGGATGTAGACAACTTTGATAATATCTCTGTTATGGTGGTATAATTCTGGGGAAATAGTTACCTGTAATAAGTTTTAATCAATGCTGCAGTCAAAGTTAGGGTATGAAGTAGATTTCAGGATGGGCGAAGCCAACTGGATATGAGCCACTGTTTAAAAGGGACTTGGTGGGAGAGTAGAACAGCAAACTGGCCGTAACCTAAGCAGCACGACCACACAGACCCTGGGAACATCAACTGATCAACACTAAGCTGTTGAATGTCTATCATGTAAGAAATAAAAAGATGTAGTCACTTTAAAAAAGCTCTGTACTTTTAAACATCTTTACTGGTGTAAGAACATTTAGATACTGAGATTTTTGAAGGGAAAACAAACTGAAGCATCGTGGAATGAGGAAGTTTGGGTCTTAATCCCATCTCTGTCACTTTTTAAAATAAGAGAACTTGGGTTGATCATCCAGGTTTCCTAAGCTTCAGTTTTACTCAGTCATAATGGGGGAATAATGATACCTCCCTTAAAGAGTAAAGACAATAATTAAATAAGATGATAAGTGTGTGTGACACATCTAAGGTACTCAATAAATAGTGGTAGCATGAATAAGAAAAAAAGTGTATGTTTCCCTCAGATAGCAGGAAATGAACATATTTTTCTTCCATTAATTCTCAGACCTTCAGGTACAAGTAAGCATCTGAGATAAATGGCTCTGCTCATCATTTTTTTTTTCAGTTTATAATGTTACTGAAGTTTAATGCAGTGACATCCACACAATTATATGTCTGAGGGAAAATGACATGCAAATAAATAACTAGAGAAGTTTAAGCATATGTAAAATGTTACGTGAGAACTGAATATGGGTTAATTGATTATGTGACTCAGGGTGGGTGGGTGGCATCAAAGAAGGTTAAAAGGGAAGCGGACTTGGCCTACTGGATAGGGCGTCCACCTATCACATGGGAGGTCTGTGGTTCAAACCCCGGGCCTCCTTGACTGGTGTGGAGCTGGCCCATGCGCAGTGCTGATGTGAGCAAGGAGTGCTGTGCCACGCAGGGCTGTCCCCCGCATAGGGGAGCCCCACACGCAAGGAGTGCGCCCCTGTAAGGAGAGCTGCCGAGTGCGAAAAAAGTGCAGCCTGCCTAGGAGTGGTGCTGTACACGTGGAGAACTGATCAGCAGCAGGATGACGCAACAAAAAGGGACACAGAATCCCAGTGCCACTGACAAGAATGAAAGCAGACATAGAAGAACACACAGAGAATAAACACAGAGAGCAGACAACTGGGGCGGGGGGGATAAATAAAAAATGAATCTTAAAAAAAAAAAGAAATAAATTACAGACACTCTTTTACCAACAATTCAGAAGTTCGATAATATCTGTATTGTCAAGGCTATGGTGAGGCCGGCACTTTCATACATTGCTGAGGAATGTGTAAATTGCATCATCTCTTTAGAGAAATATCTGGAATAATTATAATAAATGCATACATACACTTTATTTAATCATATTCACTTTAAAAAATGTATCTTTATATATTTACATATGTGTACAATGAAATAGATATAAAGCATTGATTTTTAAGAGCAAAAGCCAAGAAATAATCTAAATGTTGACTAATAGAAAACAGGTTAAACACATTGTTACACCCGCATAAAGGAATAATATGCATCCCTTCAAAAATGAGGAAACACATTCTGTGTACTGCTACAAAAAAATATCAAACATATATTGCTAAGAGAGAAAAGCAAGGTGCAAACAATATAAGGACCATTTGTGTAAAAGGAGTGGGATATATATTCATATTTTCTTGTATATACATTTTAAAAATCTCTGGAAGAATGCAGAATGGTGCAGTCACTGTGGAAGACTGTTTGGTAGTTCCTAAGGAAGGTGAATACAGACTTGCCATGGGATCCAGCAATACCATTGCTAAGTATATACCCAGAAGTACTGAGAGCAGTGACACGACTAGACATCTGCACACTGATGTTCATAGCAGCATTATTCACAACAGCCAAAAGTTGGCAACAACCCAGGTGTCCATCAACTGAAGAATGGATAAACAAATTGTGGCGTATACATATGATGGAATATTATGTAGCACTAAAAAGAAATGAAACTGTGAAACTTATAACAACATGGATGAACCTGGAGGACAGTATGTTGAGTGAAGCAAGTCAGACACAAAAGGACAAATACTGCATGACTGTCCTATTATGAACTAAATATCATGTAAAATATAAATATATTTTGTGAAATACGAATATGGATAAAATTGCATATTTAAGACCATTTTTATTTGAAGCTGAACAAATGTAGGTTAATACTACAAAATGTTAATTTCAAATGAAGTATAATACTCATTGAAGGAGACCAGACACAGAGTACTACATATTGTACGATTCCATAAAATGTAAATAGATAACAATTTATAAAGATGAAACTAGATTAGTGGTTATGTAGGGCTGAGGAAAGAATGCTAAGGAGTGTGGAGTCTTTCTTTTTTGAAAAATGAAATTGTTCTAAAATTTTTGAGATGATGAATGTCAAACATTGTGATCATACTAAAAGCCATTGATTATACACTTTGGATAAATCATATAGTATTTGAATATATCTCAATAAAACTGCTTAATAAAAGTATATAATTGTGCAAGAACAGCCAGAAATAGCAGCTATGCACAGCAGGATAAACAGAGAGACTGAGAAGTGAGAAATTTTCTTGTTTTTCTTGTTTATTATTATTATTGAAATAATGAAAATGCTTTAATAATGATTGAAGTGATGTATGCACAACTATATGATTATACCAAATACCATTGATTGTACACTTTGGATAAATTGTATGCTTTATTAATATGTATCTATAAAATTGATTTGTTTTTTAAAAAATCTCTGGAAGGATCCATAAGTAACTAATAGGAGTGATCTCTTTTTGCATGTGGGGTTGTATGATAGGGATGGTAGGAGGCAAAAGTAGAGGAAAACATGTATCTGTGTACCTTTTTGAAACTTTTTTAATTTTTTGAATTGTGAATACACTACTTATTTTAAATGACTAATTTTTAAAATTTGGTGGGAGTAAAAAAATAAATAAAAGTAAAAGAAAATGTTTCCCAACAGCCTCTCTTCTGAAATAACTCTGAGAGCTAAAATGGCTCCTTGTCACTAGTTAGGTGACACAGAAAATAATTAGTAATATTGAATGCATGAATAGGTAAATGAATGAGGGAATAAAAAATGGATGAAATTCTTCTCTGTGTTATTATTAACAGTTGTATCAACTTTATCTGTCTTGATTTATTTTACACTAGTCTCAAAGATAATCACTCTGCTCTTCTTACAGTTCCTATATACTCATACTTACCCTTTCCAAATAAGTTTCCTCTGCCTTGGAGCCCCCTTTCTTTGTCAATCCAAATTTCACATTTCATTCAGAGCACAGTCTCATGTCCACCTCCTCTAAGTAATTTTTTAGCTAATGCCATCCTGTTTTTCCTAAGCTAAAATTCTGTAGCACATAGATATGTACCCTTATGGTCTCTCTTGTTCACCTAGTAATATAGTTTATCTAATGTCCTGTTTTAATTTATTTTTATTTTTTTAATTAGAGAAGTTGTGAGCTTACAAAACAATCACACATAATGTACATCACCCTTCCACCAAAACCTTACATTTTTGTGGAACATTTATTACAGATTATGAAAGAACATGATCAGACTATTACCACTAACTATGTTCCATAGTGCACACTTGGTGTATCTTTTCTATACACCCCCTATTATTAACTATGCATTAGTACCGTACATTTGTCATAGTTCATGAGTGATGCAATGGGAAAAATACAATTAATGAAACTTATGGACTATAGTTAACAGCTATATTGTCATATTCTTGCATCAATGTCAAGGTATTATATCAAAGCTAAGGGTCAACAATAGGGGAGTATAGGATTTTTTCTTTTGGACTAAGGAAAATGTTCACAGGTTTCTGGGATGATGACTGCAGAATGCTGTGATGAATGTGAGAGCCACTAAGTGTATATTTTGGATGGAATATACAAGGCATGGGACTTTATAACATAGTGAATCATGTGGTAGAAGGTGGACTGTGGTTAACAGTACAAATATCTAATGTCATTTTGATCCTTTTTTTATTATATATATATATATATATATATATATATATATATATATATATGTTTTGCTTCCCCAACTAGATCTTATATATTACAATGGCAGGAAATATGTTTTCTACTAATTTTATTTGGCCTGGTGTTAGACCCATGATAAGGGCTCAAAAAGGACTAAATGAAAGATTGGATGAATGACACCATACAAGGCAAACTCTGTGACTTTTACAGGTTTTAGTAATCATCCATCATGACAACTTTTCCAAAAGCTAAGAGGAGGTTTCTAGAGTCACTCAAAATGTTTGAATCCAAAAAGTAGCATTAGCTCATCAGTACCACACAGCAAAGTCTCCATTTTAAGGAAGATCAAGATCAATAAACAACAGACTTGGTCCCAAGAATGGAGGTAATTGCATGACAGGGAGGCAATCTAGTCTTCAGCTTGGTGTCCAGCTGTCCAGATGCATGGCAAGCTTTGCCTTAGTTTATAATTATGGACAAAGAAGTTATCATTAGAATTGTGTTGCTTTTCCTAGAAATAAAATATATGAGTATACCTACGTGTGTACATATGTGTTTAATACATGAATTGATTCTGATTAAAACAAAGGCTTAAAGTTTTTCAGGCATTTAAACCAACAGATCACAGTAGGATATGAACAGCAGTACAATATGGTAATTGGCTGCTGTCTCAAGTCCATCATGGGCAATCAAAGGCTCATGGTAGAGCAAGGAACAATGAGGAAGACACTATTACTAAGTGCAAGAGAAGTAAAAGCAGAAGGGAAGGGCAGGGAGGGGAGGACAGACAAAGAAAGACGAAATTCAAAGAGAAAAACAATTAGCCCAAATATCTAATCTTGGAATACAGAATTACTTACTTAATAATAATGAATTACATACAAATGAGTCATATTTGTACAAAGTTGATGATGTACATAATTGTGTTATATTGAAAAACGCTGCTTATTTTCAGCAATGAGACAATCACATGAAAAAACATCATTAGATTAGAATTAAGGAACAAAATTAAGGGACAATTATATATTGGGAAAATTCTTTGTATCACTATAACATGTAAAGGGTTTATCTCTAGTGCATAATTAATGTTTTCAAATATATATATATATTTTTTTAATTTTCTAAAACCCTAAATAGTCAAAGGATATAAACAGACAATTCAAATAAAGAAAAATACTATTGGGAAACAGACACATAGGAAGTTGTTTGTAATCAAATAAATGCAGATTAAGGCAACCTACAGTTGGTTTTTTGTTTGATTTCTTTGGCTCGGTTTTTATGCCCACTAAATACAACAAAAAGAATTAAACTTCTGACACTCAATTCATGAATTTTGGAGGACAATCGATGTACTCACTCTCTGCTGGCTGTTTTACCAATAGGTGCAATCCTATTTAAAACAGTAGGATGATATATCACAAGTATTAGAAAGATGATAATACCTTTTGAAAAATAAGTACAGTTCTAGGAGTTTATCCTATGAAATAGTTTAAAAGAGGTATAAAGTTTCAAGGGTGAAACTACTCACTGAAATATAATCCATAATAACAAAAATAAGAAATGACCTTAACATCCATGTCTGAGAGTGATTTAATGATCTTATAGAATATTATGACATTAAAATTATCATAATGAAACTTATGTAAAGTCATATGAAAACACTACAACAATGGTGAGTAGAAAAGACAGAAGAGAAATAGCAGGCACATGGACTGCAACTATGTAAAAATAAGTATTCCTATGGAATATCATACATCCATTCAGTACAAATATACTAAGCAACTGTAATCTACCATCCTAATGTTAGGAACAAAGGATATGGTCCCTGATCTCAAACTCAAAATTTTAAGGAAGAAAGACATGTAAAATAAATATACAGCATAGAAAGTACTATAATGATACTTAAAAATCAAAGTAATCATATGGTGGGTTGGCATTATGTCTGATAGTTTAAATTGTTATGTGTCATGTTGTTCTTTATTCCATTTACTATTTTCCTCTGAATGATAAAAAAAATTACTTGGTCATTATAAAATACTAGGAAAACAGAAAAAATATAAGGAAATCAATCAAGAATCTCCATAGTACCTGAATCATTCATGGAACCCCCAATCATTTTAACAGCATGCAAGTTCATCCTGTCTTTTAAGGGTCATTTTTAGAATTATTTTTACAGGTTTAGGTAATAATGTTTACACATTTTATATTCTATTATTACCAATTAAAAGTATAGCATAAGAAATTTCCATTACATTAAAAACTCTTTGGAAAAATGTTAATGTTTGTCAATATTCGATTGTATGGATGAAATATAATTTACACTGTCCCAATTGTCAGTTACCTTGTTTCCAAATCTTTATTAGCATTAATAATGCTACAGTGGATACCTTTGTCACCATTTTTGTTATAAACTCCTTACATGTCACTTAATTTTTGAAGCTAAAATATATTGATACAACTCAGAGACATTATACACATATGTAAGTCTACATAATTCTGAGTAACTATGTTACCTAAAGTAATTTCAACTACAGCATTTGAGAATTAACATTATCTGTATCTTAAGGAGAGAAGTAACATTTAAGACTACTGTAGAACATGATTCATAACCCTTTCTAAAAGAGAGCAAGTTGCCTAAGCTCCTGTCTCATCTACTGAATAAAAGGCAGTAGAACAGAGTGAGCTCAAATTTTACAAAGACACAAACATTCTAAAATGAATACCTTTTTTTCATGAGAAAAACATACCTATAGCTTACATAGTTGAAGAGCAAAACTTTGCACATTTCAACATTTATTACCATTACTGTGTAAACACTATTAGGAAATAAAACTAGTAAGCATTTAACACCACAAGGAAATCAACTAGGACATATATATCTACAAGTCAATTAAATAAGCAACTCTTCTCTTTAAGGGCAAAAATAAAACATTGAATATAGCACTCTTTTGGTGGAAAAAAGAATAAAGAGTTGAAATACTTAGCGAGATTGTTCCCTAAGATGTTTATGATCACTGTCTTTTTGCCAGGTGATATATTTTATATTTGTTTGAATAATTTGCTTGAAATTATTGAAATACCTAGTGAAAATATTAGTATTTTCAATTTTAAGGTCAAAAAACTAAAACTTAAGTTAATGAACATTAAATTCTCATAGCAAGCTCCTAGGTCTATGAGATACATAATAGATAAACATCATGTTATAGATGAGGAAACTGAGGCCTCATGTGTTTTAATGGCACACCCAATCTGACACATGGTGGGACATAGCATGATAAAAAGAACTCAAGCTCTGGAAGAAGAAAATAAAAATAAATGACTATAGGCAGAAACCTTTCAAATGTTATTGAAGCCTATTGGTTGGATATGAACAGCAGAGATATTTAAAATGCACAAAGTGTCAGGTTTTCTTTTCATAAGTATGTGACAAAGAAAGGAAGAAGAACATTTGAAACCTGTAATAAACATTGCTAATTCAAATATCATTTAAACTCACTAATCAATGAGAACTCATATCTGTATTTATCTTTAAAGGAAAGCACAAAAATCTCTGATATTCCTGTAGACATAAAAGAATGAAACTTGAAGAAAGGCCAGAAATGTAAGAATTACAACATTACTACCTTAATAACAATTCTTTACTATTAGAATATATGACATGGTACCTCTGTATAATGAAGACTAAACATAGCAGAAAATGCATAATGGCTCTAACCACCGTAGATCAATTTGAGTCTAACATAACAGAAATGATCACTGATCCCAAGACGTTATGGAATAGTAAACTTAAGATATTGTGCTGCTTTTCAAGTTTATGTGACTATGATTATTTAATTTTCTTTTGTGCGTGCTCAAGTATAGCTGTTATGTGACTACACATGAGAGAACCTGAAATTAATTTGTCTGTATGAGATCAGTGACTGTACAAATCCTTATGAAAACTAACACACCATGACAATAGTAATTTTGATAAAATTACAGCAAGTACTGCAATTCTCTGCCATCTGGCTGTCTCGTCATAACTACTTTGATGTGCTTTTTATTAGTTATTTATTTACTTTACCACTTTATCAGCATAGTTTTAAAGCATGTAAATTATCACTATGGAAGGTTTTAAATGTTGAAAGAAGACTATCTTCTATAAATGTTGAAATTTTCACATTATGAGACTCCCATTTTGGATGGGAAAAATATTATTCAAGAAAAAGTCATTTTTAGGAAGTTTATTAATTGATTTGATTTAATTTATTATTATGTTCAATCCTTAACTCATAGCAACACTATCTATGGAGCTGTCCTTGAAATTTTTCTATAGAGCTGTTGTACTCTATATTTCTAACTATTGTTTTGGTCCTTACACCTTGAATTCTGTACCTTCAATTTGATTCAATATTTCCTAAATTTTCCTTCACCATGTAGTAAGTATTCCAGGAATATTAACTGAACCAACATCATTTATATTCTTTATGATATGTGGAGGTCAAATAAAATCTTTATCCATCATGAATCCTTTTTATTTTAAAGGCTAAGTAAAATGACCTGAAACCTCAAAATATTCAAATTAGTCAATAAAAACTACTCTTCTTGTCTTCAAGTTTCAATTTTACGTAAGGCCTAGAAACTTCTGTTTCCTTATAGTTAAATGATACCTCTTCATAGTCATGTTGCTTCAATACTCTGCCTCCAATTCTCATAAAAATTCAAATTTCCTCTATGTATTAAGGAACAAAGTTTGAATTATGACACACTTCCCCAAAGAATAATTTTCTAAGTTGGCAGGTAAAATATGTATATAATGGTAACTCATAAGAGAAATGCGTGGTTGTTTTTAGTCCAATTCCCAATGGCTCAGTATATATTTCACCAACCCTACAAAATAACACTTGTTGATGACTTGGAAAGAAACAGACAATTGCAACTAATGTTTTCTCTGACCAATAAAAATATAATTGAGATCAAAGAGTACTGGCAAAAAGCAATTCAGTGCCATCTCAATTGTGTATACAACCAGGGCAATTGAATGTCTACACTGGTGAACCCTATACCATAATACATGTTACAGGAAATTTCAAAAATGTCTCCTATTGCCTCTCGGCCTTTTGGCTAAGATCAAGTGTAAAAATGTCTCTTGACTCAGTTGGCATTAAAAAAAATCTCTTGTAGATGGTAGAAAATAGCTTAGCTGTAATTCACTTGGAACTAATTGCAGTCATTGCTAAAGCATGCTGGGTTGAAAATTAGTGTCAAACGACAAAATGGCATGACTTCTTAAAAGCATTTGAACTCAAATTTTATATGCCCAAAATGCACCTGAATTAAAGTTTCCAGGATTCAGGACTGAACCGCAGTTACATACTGCCAATAGTATTCTCACTTCAATCTTAAGGAAAATTGCACCCACGATTACACCAGTGGTTTGGAATAGCAAATCTTGGAGACATCATTGTTTATTTCCATATAATCCAATGCAGAAAATTAGTATAAAAATCAATAATATAATATATATTCTACAAAATAGAATATTCACTGTACTGTTTCAGATTTAGGACACAGTAAATGGCATAAAACAAAGCTATCTTTCCAACACTGATAAAACTTGTTAAAATTTTAGTTCCTTAAAGCTTCTCAAAATAAATCTAAAACTTTCTTGATATAAAAGCATAAAACAGTAAAATTATTTTAATAATCCAAGTACTTTTGTATATTATTCAAGCACTTTTTCTAATGATTCAATTTTATCTTTGTCCACTAGTTTGAAAAAGTGTTCAGGTTACTGTTAATAGAACAAGAATCTTCTCAATATGCTCAGACCCATATTTGTCAGTATCATTTACAATTCCCCTTACCACACAATCCCTATCAAACACTAAATAGAGTGATTGATGCCCTGCCCACCATTTTTACTGCAATTTCATATCTGAATGTTCTAATTATTTAGTAGCCTTTAAACCATTCTTGTTTTCATTATTTACTCACAGCATGATAAATTTGAGGTAGTTAAATTCAGAGAGAGCATAGTAAAGACCTGGGTTCTTAAATGGAATAGCAAACTTGGGATGCGGAAACTGCAATGTCACACTGTGATAAACCTATCTGATGTTTTCTTCTTAATGAAATAAACATACAAGGTTTTGTTTTCCCCATAAAGCTGAATTTCTCATTTGGAGCATGGGCTGTCGACAAAATGGAATTTTTGTACATGGTTCTGGAAGTGATTAGTGAAATCTCCGTAGCACTGGGGAGTCCTGCCCATCTGAATCTAAAACTAGAGCGGACTAAAGGGCTTGGTTGGGACTAATTAATATTAAAGAGTATATTTTGTTCACAGCAATGTGTAGTAAGTCAACATTCTTTCTGTTTACCCTCTGTTTGAACTGATTGCTAAGCTTACCCTTCCTCTAGCTGCATATGTTATAAAGAAGAAAAACAGAAGAAAGATTTTGCATCGAATGCTGCCGGAAGGGAAAGGAAAGAATTCTGCTTCTAAACCTTCTTCAGTGAGAAAGATTTTGGATTATTTTCCTGTTCTGTTTCCTATTCTCTGCAGGAATAAAATTTATCAAATTTCTCCCTCCGTTAACCCAAAAGTCAACACAAATGATGTCTTTGTTCTTAATCCAAGTGGCTGTTTAAGGCAAGAACTCAAAACCTCTCATTGCATGTTTTTTTAAATATTTTATATGTTTTATAATTCCTAAAATAAGAGTACTTTTCAAACCATAAGCAAGATGGGGGAAAGAGGTAGAGGAAATGTATAGTCTAATTTTCAATAGCCATTGCAAAAAAGTCAAGTAGAAAAAGCAGGGAACTTTTGTGATTAAAATGTTGCCTTTTCGAAATGTGGCTCTTCAGAGAAAAGGTAGCAGTGATACAAGTAGTATTGTTATACTAACAGTGTGCCTGTGCCTATAATAGTTCACTTGTGGTAGGAACAAATATAGATGTATGAGCTATTTATTGTATATTTAAAATTGGCATATTTTAGCAAACAAATTCTTTGTCTAAGATATTCTGTTGCTTCAATTCTTCTCTTGCTAATAAAAACTTTGAGAAATATATTTACATGTTGAGAAAATATTGGCCACAACTGTATCCACATCAAATCAAGTCCTTCAGCCCTTTGAGTCTACTGAATCCTTCTTTAAAACAATAAAACACTTTTTGAGCTTTGATTCTTCTTCTTGAATATGGAGCTGACATCTACACTAACTTTCACACAGATATTTTGGCTTACATAGTTTTAAAGAATGTATTATCAATATAAATGCCATACTTCTCTTACTATAGTAAGACCAAAGAAGAATTATTTATCTTGACACATCCATAATAGAAATTTTATTCACATGGTTTCTATTACAGAAACATACTGACAAAGGAAGCCGCCTTCCGTAGAAGATGATAATTTTCATAATACACACAGTCAAACTGGTAAAAGCAAGATCATTGAAATTCTTCCATTTTTACTCCAGTTTGAAATAAAATGAGGTGAAATGCCGTTATTGTGGGTATCGACTTGAAATGAGAAACATTTTATATACTTGGACCAATAAGTCATGTACATGAATCATTTTTTTCTGGCAATTTTGAACTGCTTATCTTTCATAGGATTTCTTATGGCTATTTACATTTTCACTCAGTGAAAATCAATTACCTTCTTGCAATAAGCCTCATTTGCTACCTTTGAGTATAATAGAAACACCATTAGGATGATGACATTACCCAAAAGAAGGGCACCACACAGTTGGTAGACATAAATTAAGGGCCCTTTCACATATGCATTAGAAATACTGCTGTGACTGAAATATGCATAAAGTCTATCTATTAGAGCTATTAGTGTGTGGGGGTGATGATTTTGAAGGGGGAGGGAAGGACTGGTAGATTGTGATCTACTACTTTGACAAAATTATGTATTTCCTTTTTTGCCTGGTATGTGCCATTGATGCAACAAGCCTGGGCCCCCAGCTGAGCTGCATTTGGAAATGCCACTGAGCATGGTATACGCGCTTCACTTCCCTTTGCTGAAGCAAGACACTGTCAGGAATAGAGTGCATATGTGCCGCCAAGCCCACTCCTCCTCCATCACCCTGACCTCCACAGCTCTGCGGATGTCTGCCTGGGTGAAGCCACCACTCATGCGGAAAACAGCTCCTGCAGATCAATTCATAGGATTTAGGGACATTTAACTTCCATCAAGCCCGCATCATCTCATTGGTATTTGAGGACTAACTTATTACTGAACATTAATGGCCATAACATAGACAGTTGTATATTTCCCAGGGGAGAAAAAAAGCTAATCTAGAAATTCCCCCCTCTGAGACTAGAAAACAGAGGAAACCATGCTGAAACCCAGTTATTTTTATTTGAGTTCTTATAAGCTTAGGGAAAACAAAATTATAATACATGTTGACCCTCTATATGGAGTGAATGTTACTGAACCTTTAAAAAAGGTGTCAGGATTACAAATTACAATTTTTGATTATTTTTAGATTCATTTGTCTTTTAGGCAATCTTATAAATAGAGGAGACATGAACAGTATCTTCATTAACAAATTTTGAATCATGATCACGGAAGACTACATGAACAGTTTAGAAGAATCAGAGTAGAAAGCTAGGAACTAATGGGTTGTCATTTTTGAACCTCAGAAGACTTGGCAAATACTAAAAACTAATGTTTGCTTTTAAAAGGATAAATACAAACAGTTTATTCTTATTAATTATTTCTCAACCCATGTCCTCAAGATTTTTTAAAAATCCTCTAACTTGGCAATGTTAAAATATCAAAGATCAAAAAAATGTATATGTAATTAGCTAAGATTAGTGTAATTTAACTCTAGATAGTATTACACTTTTATAGAATGGTTTATTGTAATGACTTCAGTTTTTTTTAAAAAGCTTCTATCATGTTAGCATAATCTTAGTGGAAAAGAATTTACAAAGCAAAATGCTGAAAATTTACCCTGCAGAAAAGTCATTTTTACCACTTTTTGGTGAAGGGGAAAAATTTAGAGCATAAATCTCTTTGTCTTATATGATAATACTACTCCAAGATAGCCCATTAAATCCATAAATGTTATTTGATTATTATAAAGAAAACAAGAAATATTATGAAATTGATTTCATTGACCAGTATCATATACTTTATAAAAAGAAATAGAAAGTTTCTCTTACATAAACTTTTATCCTGAATTGCTGCTGTAATTAATTAACTGAATCTAGAAAGACAATGAAACGCATACTGTAAAGCCTGTAACAATATTGCTTTATAAACTCAGTTCTGTAGAAAACAATACTATAATGGAATAGACTTCCCCTAGTTAACCTCCTTCTCACCAAGAATCTGGCATGTGGGGCGGAATCTATATGAAACTGAGCTTGCTGAAACTTTCAAATGCTTTTTTTTTTTTTTACCTAAATAGAAAAGTCAATTACCAAATTTGCTGGCAAGGGAAAGAGGTCCCTAATAGCCCCAAACATCCCCCAAAAGAAAAGTGACATAAGAGGATTCACACCTCCTAAACCCAAGCCACACCACAAAGCTGTGATTTTTTAAAATCCATGGTACTGGCACAAAGATACATTCATCAAATTAATCAAATTGAGAATTCAAAAACAGACCATCACTTCCATGGCCAACAGACTTTTTTTTTTTTTTTTTTGCTAGATACTTACTCAGCTTTGCCCGCATTTCATATTGCAATCAAGTAGTTGAGAGGCCCACAAAGTTCTCGGAGCAGGAAACTGAATGCAACTCCAAGAAATATTGCTTGAGATTATTCAGAACCCTATTTCATGAGGATATAGGTTATAAGAAGTGAACAATTTTTTGTTTCTTCCCATATAGTAAATGCAAATATTATGATGGTATGGCATATTTTATTTTTAATTCACCAGTTTGTGTTTTGTACAGTGTATTCTCTAGTGTGTTCTTTTCACTTGCCTTTAAAACGTGACAGTGCTATGCAAGGAAGCCATAATTTCATACACATGAAACACAACTAACAAGTAATGCTTCAGACTGTTGTAATATAATCATGCCTCAGTTAGTAGAGTAAAATATTCTCTAGGGAAAAATACCAGTGAGACAGTGAAAACAAAAATAAAAACAGAAGGTGCAAGTGAGGCAACCATAAAAACAACAGGTATCCAAACAACAAATGAATTGGACAGAATGGCTTGTAATTTCTTTGCTATAATTAAAGGTGGCTCTTAGAGAGATAGAAGAGTTGGTTTGTGGTTGTGGGGACAGTTTTCTTTTTCTTATTTAATTAGTTTAGTAAAGTGGAGTTTTAAAGTGTTTTTAAGAGGATTAAAAAAAAAAAAAACCTGCTTGCAAATACCTCAGGACAATTATCTTACTCTTTTTAGAGCCACCATAATCAATTCCTGCAATTTAGTGGATCTTTTCTTTTAAAAGGCAGTCCTTTCCCCCAATCCTTGTAAAAGAAGACACACCTGGCAGAGGTGGGAGGCCTTGACTGTTTCTCAAAAGGCAAATGCAGCCCTTCCAGCAATTCCATCCCAGCTGTTTAGGGAGGGGTGGCTTCCTCTGTCTTCCAGGGCACAAGTGGTAAATGAGCTAATTGCAGCAGCAATGATTTATGCACATGATTGTATGCCTTCTGATAATTACAGGCGCAAAAATTGCCCACGCTACAAAGCTGGCCCAAAGAGGTCTCTTTCAAGCGTACAGAGGTAGAAGTTAAACATTTGTCAAAAGGAAATTCTAGACAACAACTTACAAGCAAAATAGGAATAGATAAACTCTGTGTTTAATTTTGTTTCTATTTTCACATCACTTAACATTTATTTCATGTTCAAATTCTGAGGAATTCTAACTCCCATTTCAGAATGAAAATTATTTAAAGGTTTCAAAGACTTCAGTAGTCTAACTGATATGTTAAATGAAAATAGAAAGTTATATTTTTGTTGTGAAATATATTCCGAATGTAGTTTTTAATGACTACTAAATGTAGAATTTGAAACTCTGGTACAAAAAGTCTCCGTGTTCAACTTTCATATATACATTCCATATACACTTTCTATACACATAAGTGACTAAGAACAACATAGTATTGCTCAATTAAGAGAGTGAAATGAATAATACTTTATGAAGGACATTTTAGGAGGATGAAAAAGTGCCCAGAAAAGTTCTATAGAATTGCAAGTTAGAGCTATTTTGGTGGATTCTCCAGTTTCTCTCCTTGTTTTGTTTTAGGACCATTAATAAGTAAACTCAGAATTGAAAAGAATCAGCTTTATTGTCTAACTCCTTATTTTGAGATCATTTTGGACTTATAAAGAGTTGAAAAATTAGTACAGAGAGTTCCTGTATACTCTTCAAAAAGCTTCCCCTTATATCTACACTGTCTTACATAATCATTGAATGATTATCAAAACTCAGAAATTTACATTGGTGCAATTTTATTAGCTAAACTACAGACTTTGTTTATATTTCATTAGGTTTTCCACTAATATCCTCTTTTTTCCAGGATCCAATCCAGGCTACCACTGCATTTAGTTATCATGTCTCCTTAGTCTCCTCCAATCTTTGACAATTCATCATTCTTTCCTTGCCTTTCATGAACTTGACACTTTTTTAAAAAAGATTTATTTATTTTTATTTATTTATTCCTCCCCTCCTTGTGGCTTGTTTTTTGCTGTCTGTTCTCTGTGTCCATTCGCTGCGTGTTTTTACTGCTTGTCTCCCTTTGTTGCGTCATCTTGCTGCATCAGCTCTCTGTGGCCACATGGGCCAACAGTTCTCTGCAGCACACAGGCCAGCTTGACATCACAAGGAGGCTCTGGGACACGAACCCAGGGCCTCCCATATGGTAGATGGGAGCCCAACTGATTGAGCCACAGCTGCTTTCCTGAACTTAACACTTTTGAAGAATACCAATCAACAAAATATCCCTCAAAGTGGACTTGTCTGATGTCTTCTCATGATTAGACTGAGGTTAAGGATTTTGGGAAAGGATACCACAGAGGTGTGTGCCCTTCTCATTGCTTCTTATCAGAGGGCACAGGATGTCAATAATGTCTTCTTACTTTGATTATTTGGTTAAAATGCTGTCTGCCAAGTTTCTGCATTGTAAACTTATTATATTTCCCTTTGTAGTTAATAATTATTTGGGGAGATATTCTGATACTCTGCAAATTTCCTAATTTTCCTTAAACTTTCATCCACTAATTTTAGCATCCATTGATGGATCTTTCCTGCAGCAATTATCGCTACGCTGTTCTAATGATGGTTTTTACTTCCTTCATTCCATTCATATTTATAATGGGAATTCTTTTGTAAGGAAGAGTTGTTCCTTCTCCTCCATTCACTTAGTTATTCAGTTACGTGTTCATATCTGTATGGACTCAGATTCTTTGGGTTATTTTTATTTTTTGCTCAAATTGTCCCAACTTTGGCCATTGAGAGCTTTTCAAGTTGTGTTTATACCCTTTCATCATGGTCCCATTTTTGTGAAAGCACATCTTCATTTTCTGGAACCAAGCAACTTTATTTTAAGTGACCAATTTAAAAAGTGGCTCTACTCTTATGGAAACTGAGTATTTCATTTGACAAGCTAAATATTCATTTGATGCTGATCTTATATCTCCCCAGACCTAGCAGAATAGCTAGCAAGTGGCAGGCATTTGTTGAATGTGCTCAGATTAAATGCTAGTTTATCCCTCTTCTTTATTCTAAAGTTCAGAAAGGTAAAAGCTATTCACTATATTCTATGTATGCTCTTAAATTTATATTCACTATTAGATCACTGTTTTCTTTTCTCATTTCAATAGAATAATCCTAGTTCCTCTGACCATTACTTAGAGCTCTCCATATACATTATTATTATATTTTAACAGGCATCACCAAGACTTGAACCACTATGTCTCTGTGACAGATACTATAAAAAGCAAATTACAGGAGTGTCTTCTCCACTTGTCCCCTGACCTACACCTGGAAAAAAAAAATATTCAAAAATACAATACACAAACATAATATAAATGCTTTATGGGTCTTCAGTAAAACAAATTTATTACCCATGATTTCAGAGCATGATATGGAATATTTTTAGTAAAGAAATAACAGAAGTAAGATGGGCCTTTGTAAGGTTGTATTCCTTAACTCTTAGTTTCTATAGCTATCTTAAAGTGAATGGTTTCAAGATTTTACCTTATGTTTTGTTTGTTTTATTTTAGCAGAACACTTTGTTCAGCTAGTTATTTACTGAGTACTTATTACGTACCAAGCACTAACCTAAACATAAAGTTTAGGTACTACTCCATTATGGTCATTTTACAGGTATGGAAAACTGACAGAGAGGTAATTTGCCTAAGGCCATAAAACTAAGTGGTAAGCCAGTATTTTGACCTAAGAAGCCTCACCGTAGCACCTCCATTCTTAACCATTACACTAAAATGACTTTTTCAGGAGACCCAAATATAAAACAGCTATCCTTGTTGACATAGAGGATTGGGAATGAAATGGGAGACTGACACTGGGTCTCTAAGGAACAGAGTTAAAAAAATAAAATTTGGGAAGCCGATGTAACTCAAGTGATAAGGCCTCCACCTACTCTGTGGGAGAACCTAGGTTCGATCCCTGGGGCCTTCTGGTGAAAACGAAGAAGAAAAAGCATGCCTGCATGGCAAGCCAGTGCCCGCACAGTGAGAAAAGTGCCCACACAAGTGCCTGCATGGCGAACCAAGTGTCCACATGGTGAGCTGAGTGCCCACATGAGCGCCTGTGTGGCAAGCCAAGTGCCCACGTGAATGCCCACACGGTTAGCCAGTGCCCAAGCGGCGAGGCAGTGTCCATACGGTGAGCTGAGTGCCCACGTGGAGAGCTGAATGCCCGCATGGTGAGAGGGAAGGAAAGGGCGGGGAGGGAAAAAACTCCATCGAAATTCTAAACCAGCTCCTATTAGTTCTCAGGTTTTGACACTGAGTCCCGAGCCGGATTCTCCTCAGGTTTAGACTGTGTTGAGGCAAATGGGAAGATTACTTGATAGGTCTATAATTGTGGATTTCACCATACTTGCTTTCTAAAGTTCAGTGTTAAGTCTCTTATCTCTGTTATCTCTCAGAACTTACCTTGCCAGATGTGCTTATTATCATCTTCACATTTGTTTGTTTGTTTTCCTCTAGGGAACCCAGGTTCTTCCCAGAGAATGGAATTGGCTTCCTTATAAATATTTCTTCCCCTTATCAAGATTATCTTTATTTCTGATTTTTACCTTCACAGATGCTAACAATTTCCCAGCACTCATCATGGTTTTAAAGGTGATTCAAGTAAGAAGTAGTCTTTTTTATTTAGTGTTCTTTAGAAAAAGAGAGAGCAAAGAAATCTGGTTCCCAACTAAGCATTAGAATATTTAAAAAGCATTTCTTTTGTTTTTTAAATTTCCGTTTAGCACCATACTTTTTTTTCTTGATAAACATATATATATATATATAAACTACTGAAAAAAAAAGTCTGCTTCCTCAGCATAATTCCAACTGTTTGTGCTATAGATGTTACAAAGATGAAGACCTGATTCTCTGGGTCACTTGACAAGTAAAATACACTAGAGGTCACCTCTAGATTTCATGACAGATATTTGGAAAACGAAAATGTCCAAAAATTATTTTGTTTGACCTGTTCCACTTTCTGGCCTCTCGGCAGGCTCACCACCTTTGTGTCAATGCCTCTCTGTGGTTAATCGTGCCCTTGATGCAGAGCATGGCTGAAGAACTAAGCAGTGAATGTGATTCAAATCTTATGTTCTAACAACAGTTCCGTTTTCCTGGGGAACAATTCTATTGTTGGAAGGACTTTCCTTTGGATATGGTTAAAAAGAAGTCACGTTAGATGAAAGAAAGAATGAGTATAGGAGCTAAAAGTGAAAACTGGTACATACAAAAGACATTTTTCAAGTGACAATTTCAAATTTTTCATAACTTCAAATTTCATAATTTGAAGAAATAACTTTCAAATGTCAATGTCTAATCAACATTATAGTAAGCAATTACTATATGTGACTATTTGGCTGTGTGGTAATTAATATGAATATGATAAAATGCTAACTAAAATTGTGTCCAAAATTGTTATTTTAATTTATTCATCCTTACCAAACTCCTACTCTATGACAGGCCATCTGCAGCATAGAGTTATAGGCCATAGCTCTTGTTCTACAGAACTTTACACATTAGAGTTTTCTGTTTTTTGGGTTTTTTTAAATTTATAGCTTCAGCATTTGAAATGAAAAAGAAAAGTAGCAAAGAAAAATGTAACAAATATTCTTTTAAGGGGATTGCAGTAGGTTGAATTATGTATCCAGGAAAGCATGTTCTTAATCTTAACCCATTCTTCTGGGTATGAACCTATTTGTAGACAGGACTTTGTGAAAATGTTAATTTTAATTAAAGTATGGCCAACTGGTCAGGCTGAGCTTCAGTCAGTCCAGATTACTGAAATCCTGTATAAGCAGAATGAAATTCAGACACAAAAAAAGCCATAGGGAAGCAAATTGCTGGAAATCAATAGAACCTAAAAGAGAAATGAGAACATGCTGCCATGTGCATTGTCCTATGACAGAAAATCCAAAGACCACAGATCACTGGCAGTCAGTCTCAGAGTGTACAGTCTTCAGAGACAAAGCAGCATCTTCAAATGACAAAGCTAACAACTTGAGTTTAGATTTCTGGCCTCAAAACCATAAGCCAATAAATTCCCCTTGTTTAAGCCAAACCATTATGTGGTATTTGTTTTAGCAGCCAATAAATTAAGACAGAAACATATGAAAAATAATTATTCAAGCAGGACCTTAAAATATAATAGGTAGCATGATGTTTAAGAAATCATGCTTTAAGTTACAAGCTGTTTTAGTTCCTGACTCTTCCACTTACGAGCTTTCTTTCACTTTGGACAAAGTTCCATTCCTCTGTCCCTCAGTTATCTCATCAGTAAAATGGGAATAATCCTAATATCTAAATTTATATGGTAATAAATTCAAAGTGGTGTCATGGTCTGGGACATGGTAGGCACATAATAAATCTTAGTGCTTTTTGAAAAGACATGGGAAAAAGGAGGTAGGAATTCTAGATGTACAGTCTTTGAAAATTCAAATTAGGTCCCTCTGGAACTGTAAATAGTATGAAAATTTTTCAAAAAAGGATATGATATTCACAAGGATAATGGATAGTATGCCATAGAATATTTACAGAAGCTAACAATTTACTCTTTAAATGAAATCGAGACTTAGTATTAATAACAAAGCATTTAGAACAGTGTCTGGCTCTTGATATCTGTTTCATAAGTATGTATTTGACTAATAAAAGGAAAAGTGATTTAGTTCCATGATTCTGAGGGAAAAAGAACAGACTGGCAATGTCATTAAGTAATGTGTTTTTATCTGTGTATCTTTCTGAACACTGGAGGAACAATTGAGTTTTTTGTTGGGATTAGATAAAATAAAAGTGCTGGGACCAAATTAGATAAAAAAAAGTGCTTGAGGAGTAATGAGGCAGGTTAGCACAGGGAAAAGAGGGAAGAAGAGTTATAGCTGAGACCTGAGTCACAGCTGAGACCTAGCAGAGAACATGGCTGTGAAACCCGGCCCAGAAACCCCTTTCTACAAAGAACAAAGCCAGAATGACCCGCCTAGGCCCTGGGCAGGAGGTCCCATTTGGAACTCTTTCCCAGGTCAAGAGGAAGCCCTGGACCTCCAAACAACAGGCCTCCTCATTGGCCCCGAGAGCTAACAGGAGGGGCATCCAATCAGAACAGCAAACAGTGGGACCCCTCCCCAACATTACGAAGGGGGAGGAGGAAAGGCCTTGAAAAGGACTGACCTGGGAGCCCCACATGTGTGTCTCATCTTACAGCACATCCACAACCCATGTCTCAGGTTGTGTACTTATCTCATTTCCAGTTTTCTTGTTTCTTAATAAACTCTTTACTCCTTGTCTACCCTATGGCATTGTCCTTAAATTCTTTTATGCAGCATAGCCAAGAACCCAGAAGTGCAGAACCCAGAGCATTCCACTAACATATTTGGTGAGCCATGGCAGGAGACAAAGACACTTCCTAACACTCAAAGAAGACTGTTGAGTCTAGGCTTTTAATCAGAGCCTGTCTGTGCCCTCTTTTGTTTTATTAGCAAGTGTCCCCCTTACCTGCACCCCCAAGACTCTCAACGGAGGGCCCTGCCCAGAGGTTCATTCCTTACTTGGCCCCTGGGAGACCCTGAGATTCCTATTAATCCATTACCTCTGGGACCCCAGAGGCTGTTTGCCTGTGAGCCACAGAACAATCAGTCTCCGCTTCTTAAAACTCAGTCCCTGGCAGTAGCCATAAAATGAACTCTCTCACAACCAGTTTCTAAGACCTACGTGAAATAGGCCAAGAGAAAGGTCCCCAACCAGTCCCTTTCCTAGCAGGAAAGTCCAGCTTGGAAGCTTTGGTCTGGGAACAGGTCCAGATGTCTTCTAAGACCTATTAGGCTCCGGGGCTGCCCAGAGACATAATGCTCCTGATCCCTGGAATGTGGGAACAGCAAGCAGGGCTCCCAACTGCCAGGACACAACAGTCTCAGCGAGCAATCAGTTCAATCAGGTTTGGTAGTGGGATGCCACCGAGACTGATGAGCGTGTTTATCCTCCCCTAGGATAATGGGTGGCTTCTCCAGCTCTCCAGCAGACTCCCCATTGTGGTGTCTTTTTAGGAATTGGGAAAACCTGCCTAATGACGGTCTAAAAAGGAGAGGCTAATCTATTCCTGCCATACTATGTGGCTGCAGTACAGCCAAGAGTGGTCTCTGTATGGGACCCTAAATTCCAGTTAAATCTGTGTAAAAGGAAAGAAAAGGACAGGCAGAACTGAGGGCCAGAGACCATGTGACCATGTCTCCTTAAAGGGACCTGCTAAACAGGTCGATTATAAACTCAGGGAAATTACTCAGAGGCAGAAGCTAGAAACCCGGCCTTATTTCAAGGAAAACTTGTAGAGGCAATGAAAATACCCTCCGGGAGGCCCTGATTCTAGGGAAGGAGAGATCTTCCTAGGAACTCACTTTATTAGCCAGTCTGCCTTGGATAGCTGTAGAAAACTGCAGAAACTTTTCCTGGGTCCCTAAACTTCTATGAACTCCCTTTTAGAAACAGCCTTCTCAGTTTTCAACTATCGAGACCATACCACCAAGACGGAGAAGGTAAGGAGCAGCAGAAGCAGGGTCCAGAACACGCTCACCTTTTAACTGCCACCATTAAAGTCATTATCAGCTTAGGGCTGCCTGAATCCAGGCCCCATGTCAGCAGGAACCTGGCCCCAAGCTGCCTCACCACCCAGATGGGGCTTTGCCCCAGGGTAATATGGCTGGTGCATGTATTCAAACTTTTATAATTCTGTGTCCAAGTTTGCCTAGTTTCCGGAAAGCCAAATGAGTGATACAGACTCTATAGGCTTTGTATATTCAGGAAGAATGTACACTGAATATGTATCTGAGCTTACATTCAGACAGAATGTGGGCAGTATATTAATTCAAGCTTACCAGGTATCCAGACAAACCCCTACACCCTACGAAACTAACAAAGAAAATCCTTTTTGTGCCAAAAGTGCCACTTGACCCCTGCTCTTAAATTCTCTGTATAAAAAAGACCTGGAAATCTTGCTTGAGGCTTGGTTTTATGGACAGAAGTTTACCAGGCTTGGCCAGTTGAAATAAAATCTTCCTTCTCAGAGATTTCTCCCATCCTGGCCTTCAGTACCGCAAGCACTGCCACAACAAGGGGAAGACAGAAGGGCCTGAAATCACATGTGAACCGTCAACCAGGAGGCGCCTCGGGTGACCCTTGATGTGGCAGGTAAGATTGTTAATTTCTTAATTAATGTGGGAGCCAATTACTCAGTCCTAGCCTGCCAATCTGGACCTCTCTCACCTCGGTTGTGGGGAATCAAGATCTTGGTCATTTGCTAAACCTCTCCCCTGCCTCTGGTTCATGATTGAAAAGGTTCCTGGCTATTCCTAGCTTCCTGCATATTCCCGTACAATATTCCAATCCCTCCAGCAGAAAAGCTTCACAGGGCTTTACCCCTTGTGGGAGGTAACTAATGGCATACAGCTCCTATTGCAGCCCCAATTCATGTCTCGTTGGGGGCAGGACTTCTCTGGACCCTTTAATTCCATACCTAGCAGCTGCCCAGGGATTTTCCTGAAAAAAATGAAGCTGGAGGGTCTCACACAAGGTTTCTGCCATGGGCTGACACTAGGAGGTTTGTGTGAACGTGATTCTAAAGTCAAGTCTTTCCCTAAGTTATGTAAGTGTGTAAAATTCTCTCTTCTGTTCTAATCTGTGCTTGCTTTAACTTTGTCAGTCTGCTTGTGCCTAGGAACTCATAAATCAGATTTGGGATTCACCTATTGCAAATTGGGTAATGGTAAAAGGTAACCTAAAAAATACATATTTAAATGTAAATATTATCTTGCAATTGGATTTGATGTATAAATCCTATGGCATTGGTTCAACCATTAGAAAAGCAGGAATATTTAACATTAATGTTACTAATAAAATAGTTTTAGCTATTTAAATTAATAAAAGTGCCCAATTTGTTGTGAAGTAAAAACTTACTAGAAACTGTAGCTAAGAGTTTAGATCATTACATAGACGTCTTCATATTATAAAACAGCAAAATCTGAAATTGCTATAACTAGGTGGATTAAGCCTACACCTACTATTGTGATGGTAATTCTAAACAAGAGTTTGCCTTTGCTTATGGTTATTTCAGGGAGTGACCTTACCTTTAGTGTACTTGCTTACCTTTGTAATGGTAACCCCTCTATTCTCCTGTTTCCCATGGCTTGGGGAAAGGCAAATTTGAGACACCCCTGACTTCTATCATTCATCTGGTATTAATAATCCTGCTTCTCTCATGATTATCCAGGTGTGGATTAATGCCTTGTGGAGTTCTTAACCCTCAGGGTTGGACATCCACTGCTCCAGCCCAGCAGACACCAGGAGTCCTATTACCTCTGAGGATTGGGGAGTGTGGGGACCTCCCATCCAAGCATCGATAATCCTAAAAGCAGCAGGTGATGATCCCTGAGACTTCAGTGACCCCAGTGAGTATATACTAGAATTAGTGTTGCTCATCTAAGGACTGTCAAAGTCAAAATGGGAAATAAGCAAACCTCCAAAGTAAAGGAAAACGTAAATTGTATTTTAAAGAATTGGGAAAAATTTGGATATAAGCCAATAACTAAAGAATGAAATTCTTGTGCAAAACTGCATGGTCACAGTACAGATTAATTAGAAATAGACTTCAAAGAGCTTTCAACTATAATGTTATTTTATAGTTAAAGTTATTTTGTAAGAGAATGAAAATTATAAGTGACATTGGTGAGTTGTGTGTTTGTGTCTAACTTTATTTGTATCTGCCTATTTGCTATATTTTCATACATCAGGATGGTAATATCAAATTAATGAATGAAAATTCTTAAAGGAGTTCTATTAAAATTGTTAAGAATTAAATATGTACTTATATATGTGAATGAATATTCCTGGATCCCAAATTAGGCAAAGCAGGATGGAAAGGTCATATAGAAATCTGAATATAGAAACTACCAGGAAAGGAAAAAAGGTTTTCCTAAACCCTTTGACCTACCCAGCCTCTAGCGCCTTCTCTTTCCAAGAGGTATGAGGAAAGGGCTAGGTGTGACAGATTAATACTCTATCTTCTAGACCAGGGAATTAAGAATCATAGTTTGTCCTGTAATTCTCCAATGTAAACCTTTTTAAAAAAAACTACAATCACATGTGTTTTTATTTTTATTTTTCTTATTTATCCTCCCCTTCCCCAGAAGTTTCTCTCATCTATCTTCTCATTGTTTGCTTGTCTTCTCCAGGATGCACTGGGAACCAAACCCAGGCCCTCCCACATAGGAGGCAAGTACCCAATGGCCTGGGCCACATCTGCTCCCCATGGGCTGCAGCAACTGCTGGCTTGTGGCATCTGCTCATTTAGGCATCTAGCTCATGGTGGTAGATGCAGGCATCGAGCTCGTTGTGGTGGTGGGGTGTGGTGGTGGGGTGTGGCATCTGCTCATCTTCTTAAGGAGGCACTGGCACCTGAACCCAGGACCTCCTATGTGGTAGGCAGGTGCCAAACTGTTGAGCCACATCTGCTTCTGCAGTTTAAATCTTTTAACAGCTTTAAAATAAGGGTGATTAATTAACCTATTAACAAATTTCAGTAAGTAAAGGAAAAGTCTTTGAAAGTTATGGAAACATTTTTTCTAAATTATGATTTAAACAATTATAATTATTCCAGAACCTGGCAGTCAGTATGCTTTTAAGGTTATTCATAACTTCAGAATTGTATTAAAGAAAAAAAGAGGTTTTAGCTGCCTGTGAAGGAAGAAAAAAGAACATTACTTGCATAAACTATAATGGTTTCAATTTTATTTAACTTGGATTTAATCTCCCTAGGTTATAGGATACCAATTAAATAATTAGCATTATATGTATTAAATCTTTAAGATGATGAAAATTATAAATTAATGAAATATAGGTCTTTCCTGAAGTGAAACAGTTTTCACAGACTAGAATAAGGAATGTAAGACAAAACTTATTAGATAAAGTAAATTTCATTGAGTGTTAATTGTAATTTAATAAGCTTATTGAAGCATAAAGTCTGTTAGTGTATGTGGTTATGGTTGGTTATAGGGAGTCTGCAAAAGCATTTTTTAAACGGAAGTATTTAAATAGCTAATTCCAGGGAGCCACTATTAAATAGAGACCTAAACTGATATTGATAACAAAAAGTATTTTTATAATTAAAAAATATGTCAGAGACCACCTCAATCTGCATGTTAAGGTGTGAAAAGGGGGAAGATTCCACCCAATTTTAGGTTTTCATAAAATAATGGAGAAAGTAGTTTTTCCTGTACTGCTAAGTAAAATACTTGTTAATAACATAGTCATGGTAAAGGTGTAAAAGTAAAAAATGAAGTGCTAGATAGTCAAGTCATTTAATGTGTTATACATTGCATTGGAAGTATTTAGAGAGTATATAAAAATTAAAAGATTTCAATATCATCAAACTCTCTTGTGCATTCAAACCAGGCCTTCAGTACACTGCATGGTACCTCTCCATTTGTGTTATTGGCTAGACTGGTCACTAAGACCCCTAAAACAATAAAAGTATCTACCACATCTGGACATGTCCGGAAGTAGATGGAGAGTATGTTACAGTTTCAGACTCCTGCAGCATCTGGCAATGGCTCAATATGGCCAGGTTTACATTGTCTCCGGACTGGCTTTCTTTCATAATACCAAAAGGCACTATGCACCAGGCCAGTAAAACACTGGATCCTCTCTTTAGTATCAATGGTGTTGCAGCATGCTGACTGTGAGAAAGACCTACCAAGAGGAGCAATAATTACCAAAGTAATGTTAGTAGAACTTAAACAAATACAATTGGCATTATGTCCTGCTCTCATGGAGAGACAACATGTATGGTATTGCAAACCTGGGGCTTAGATCTATTAACTGCAGCTCAAATAGGAACTTGTACATTGATTAATTTATGTGCTATACCTATATACCTGATGTATATGATAATATTTCTTATATTCTAGATCATATGCAGAAGGATATTGAGCATGTCAAAAGTCCTGGTAAACTTAATTCATTTTCTAAGTAGTTAATGAATGTGCCTATAAAATAAAGGAATGTCTTTCTTAAGTACTGTTCTTTATTTTGTTTGCCATATGTTTGTCTTATTGTTGCCTATACTGTCTTTGTGACTTTATGTCTAGGACAGTACCTCCCTCCATACCTTTCCTAGATGTCCTAGGCATAACCACTGCCATGGGAACTGGGATTGGCAGTTTATACCAAACCCAGCAGGTCTACCACAATCTCTTCCTAGAGTTAACCAACAGCACAAAAGAACTCAAGAAAGAAGGCTGTTTCCCATCATATTTGGGAGGATGCAGCCTCTGAAGTCATCTGGCCTTCCTCACTCTCATTGTCCACTATTATCATGGGTGGCCCCCTTTTTGGGCCTACTTACCACCATCTTCTTTATCCTTTCAGTAGGACAGTGTATCTTAAATTCTAACTAAGTTTATTTCTTCCAGAATCAGCACCTTCCAGAACAAGATATTAGTCAAGCAGGGATTTCATCAAGTTCTGAACACAGTATTGGACCCATCTTCTCTCAACTCATTAGAATAGCCAGAGGGTTTTACACTCTGTCAGGCATAGTCAACTCCCTCTAACCAACAGAAAGCAGCTACAGAAGAATGACCATTGCCCTTCAACTCCCCCTTAAGAATAAGGGTGTAAACTCTCTGAGAAGGGAATTGAGGCAGGTTAGCATAGGGAAGCATAGCAGAGGGAAGACAAGTCACAACTGAGACCTGAGTCACAGCTGAGACATGGCAGAGAGCATGGCTGTGAAACCCTACCCAGAAACCCCCTTCTACTAAGAACAAAGCCAGAATGACCCTGTCTACATCCTGACCACAAGGTCTCATTTGGAACTATTTCCAGGGTTAAGGGGAAGCCCCAGATACCTCCAAACAACAGGCCTACTCATTGGCCCCCTGAGAGTAAACAGGTGGCACAACTGATCAGAAGAGTAAACAGTGGGGCCCCTCCCCAACATTAGGAAGAGGGAGGAGGAAAGGTCTTAAAAAGGCCTAACCTGGTGCCCCATGTGTGCATCTCTTCCTGTAGCACATCCACAATCCATGTCTCAGGTTGTGTACTTATCTCATTTCCAGTTTTCTTGTTTCTTAATAAACTCTTTACTCCTTGCCTACCCTATGGCATTGTCCTTAAATTCTTTTATGCTACATAGCCAAGAACCCAGAAGATCAGAACCCAGAGAGTTCTGCTAACAGTAATTGGATTAGTCAGCCAAAGGGGTGCTGATGCAAAATACCAGAAATCTGTTGGGTTTATAAAGAATATTTATTTGGAGTAGAAACTTACAGTTAACAGGCCATAAAGCATAAGTTACTTCCCTCACCAAAGTCTGTTGCCACATGTTGGAGCATGATGGTTGCCGATATCTGTGAGAGTTCAGGCTTCCTCATCCTATTAAGGCTCTGTGATCCCAGCTTCTTCCAGTGTCAACTATAGACTGAGATAAGTTTCATCTATCTCCTGGGGCTTGCTTCCCTCCAGGCTTAGCTGCTCTGCTCTCTCCACAAGGCCAGCTATAAACTATCAGGCAAATGGCTCATCTTTCTCCCCGGGGCCTCTGCCATGTCTAATGGAGCCTTCTCTCATTCCTCATGTATCTCCCTCTCTGTGTATTTACTTCCCAGGGCTCCAGCATTTAAAATTTCAACTAACTCCTGTGCCTTCCCATTCTCTCAATGAGTCCCCACCCCCTATTGATATGGCCCAGTCAAAGTCCTAGTCATAATTTAATCAAATAAAAGTGAAACCTCTGAATTCAATACAATCTGAAAGTATCACTAGACCAGAGGACGAGACCAATTTACAAACATAATCAGTATTTCTTTTTGGAATTCATTAATAATATCAAATTATATCAGTAATACTTCCAAAACTTGTTAAGCTGACTTTTTTCTATTATTTTATTTTTTGAATTTGAATTAAAGTTTGAATAATAATTTAAAAATTATAAATAAGATTGATGTACTCATTAATGCATTCTGAGGAGAGAAAAATAATAAAATTACTTGTATTTTGAATAGGGCTACAGTCATTAAAACCAAACTCCAAAGTTGAATGAAAGTACGAAAGAAAGACTTTCAATATTATCAAGTATGAAATAAAGATCGGTAAAAACATGGCAGTACTGAATTTCAAAAATGCATTGAACGCAGGGAAGTAAATGTGGCTTAATCAATTGGGCTTCCATCTACCATATGGGGGGACCTGGGTTCACTTCTCAGGGCCTCCTTGTGAAGGCAAGCTGGCCTGCACCCATGGAGAGCTGACAGCCTATGCCTGCAGGGAACTGACGGCCCACACCCGCAGAGAGCTGGCGCAGCAAGATGACGCAACGAAGAGAGACAAGCAGACACAGAAGAACATGCAGTGAATGGACACAGAGCATACAGCAAGCAAGTGGCAAGGGGGGGATAAATAAAAATAAATCTTTTTTTAAAAATGCATTGAAAATAATACTAGGCACTTGAATTGGGGGCTATGGTTACTTCAACAATAGTCAAAACTAAGTTTGATGAAAAAATTAAAATAAAAGAGTAAAACATACACAATCAAGCCTTATTTTGAAAAAGACACAACTGAAAATTTTATAAATATTACATATCTTCCAAAAGTGAAAGTCATTTTATCCACTCTTTTAGTTTGATAAGCTGCCAAAAGCAGATACTATAAAATATTCTGGCTTTAACTATGGGAATTTATTAGTATACAAGCTTACAATTTTGAAGCCATTGAAAATGTCCAAATCAAGGCATCATCTAGATGATGCTTTCTTCCTGAAGTCAGGCTGCTGGCCATCCTGGGCTCCTCTGTCACATGAGAAGGACAAAGCACATGGTAGTGGCATCTCCTGGTCTCTCCTTTCTCTTCCAGGTTTCATTGCTTTCAGTTTCTTGTTTCCTTGGCTTTCTCTCCCCTTGTCTGAATTTCATTCTCTTGTAAAAGACTCCAGTAAAAGGATTAAGACCCACTCTGAATGATGTGGGTCACATCTTAAATAAGCTCTTACTCACCAGGAGATCCTACTTAGAATGGGTCCACGCCAACAGGAATGGATTAACTTTAAGAGCATATTTTTCAGGGGTACATACAGCTTCAAACCACCACATCCACCTAGTCATCCACCTGGCTAAGCCTATTCGTGTATGTTCGTGTATTTGTGTTATGGTTTCCAGACTTAAGTACACTTTACCTGAGGGATGCACACAGATTGCTGCTTCCTACCCCCAACCCAGAGCTTCTTAGTAGGACCTGAGAATTTTCATTTCTAGTAAGTTCCCAGGAGATGCTGATGCTGCTGACCTTGGAAGCACTGTTGTCATGGAAAGAAAAGTAGATTTAGCCTCTGAAACCTAGGGTTCAAATCTTAACACTAGTAGGTACTAGTAGACCCTAGGACATCATTTAAATCCTCTGGGTGTCATTTGGCTCATAAGTTAAAAAATGGGTAGAAATAATAGGTATCTCAGATTTTCTATGAAATTAAATAAAAGAATAAATGGAAAGGAATCAGCACACAGAAGGAATGTATAAATTTGTTGGGTTTATATGTGTATCCTAATTTCAAGGGCTAAAAGCTTGTGATCTTAACATAATAAAAAGTTTGTATATTTTTCATTGAAAAACATCAATAACAAAAAAGAGTTAGTACCAATAAGTTGATGCTATTTGTGAAATCATCCAATAATTAAGGGTTTAACCCCTCTAGGGCCTGGAATCAAGAGTTCTTGAGAGCCCCTGGTGCTCAAATACAAGGTAATCTCACAGTTGACTTTATCAGTTAGTCATACATCGAGGGGGTGGGGAGGACAGGAATTAAAAACACTGGGAAAATGAGAAAGTATCTTAAACCCTACTTTGTTCCAGAGGTCAGACACTATACCAGAAAATAGCTGTGAGCTAGAAAACCTAGGTTAATAACATTATGAAATTGCAACTCCTGTGAGGTTAACGTGGTGAAATAGCAAGGCATCTTATGCATTCATGTGGACACAGAAAAGATCTCAATCACGCTTTACTCAAGGTATTTATAGTACGTTAAAGATCCCAAACAAAACTATGCATTTTGACTCATGTCATGAATGCCAAATTAGCACAGATAATCAAGGAAATCTGTAAGCATATCGTTTAGAACTTCTCACAGATAAAGAATGAAAAAAATTAAGACTTCTCATTCAGAGGCATTATTATATAGCAGTTTTACCATTAAAATACAGCAATTATACCTTACACTTAAGGGATTTATGTTTATATTTTTAGTTTTAACCATTGCCTCATTCATCAAATATTTTTTTAAATTTCTAGTTTCTGTGCCAGGCAAAGTTCTAGGCTTGGGTATACAGGAATAAATGAGATGGGATGGCCCTGACCTCAAGCAGTTTATATTCTTAAGGAGAAATAGTAAAATTTAACACATGAGTAAATGAAACTAGTTTGAGCAGTGGTAAGTGCTATGAAGGAAATATATCAGAAGTGACAGAATGTGATTGGGACTGTAAGAAACAAAGATTAGTTTAGTTTTCACATTAACGAAGAAAATAATGATTAATGTAACCTGGCAGCCAGCTGCCTCAGGCTCCCACTCCTGGGTTAAACAGCCACAAAGGAAACCAGCTTAAGCCAGTCCTATAGGCAATAAAAAGATGCTAAGTCAATATCAATTCAGCACTAAATTCCTTTCCTTATTTGACAAAGGGGAGCAGGTAAAAACTAAAGTGGTTGGAATGTGATGGGGGAAGCGGTTAATCACAAACTTTTGCGTGGGGAAGTTAGATCTTCTTGGATAGGCTGTAACCTCTGAAGTATCCAGTCTATGGAGAAACAGAGGAAGGGCTTGCGTGCTAGGCTTAGGGGTATAAATTGTGTCATTTTTCTTTTCGGGCGCCAGCCATGTTTTCTGGTTGTGCGCCCCTTCTTGCAAGATTGAGAATAAATTCTTTTCTTCTCCATAATCGGGTGAGCCTTATTTTCTTCCAGAAGAAGATTTCTTTCTAATAGGACCACTTCAGATAACTACATGGAGCACTTACTATGTCCCAAGCACTGTTATTAAGTCCTTTTTCATTTATTGAGCACTTGGGTTGCTGAGACTTTGTGTCAGGACTACTACCAATGCTTTACAAACATTGATTCACTTAATCGTCTTAACAATGCTATGAAGTCAGTGCTATTGTTATTCCCAGTTTACAGATAAGAAAACTGAAATACAGAGGTTAATTATTAGGACAATTTCATGCAGCTAGTAAGGATTTGGACTCAGGGAATTTGTCCCCCAAGCCTGTGCTCCTAGATATCATGATACGCTGCCTCTTTGTTTCATGTATTATCTCGTTCAATCTTCACAACTACCCAATGCAGATGGGATAAATGAAAGACAAAATAAGAGAGACTTAACTAAGGTTGGAATTCGTACCTAGGTAGTCTGACTCCAGCCTCGTTTTGTCACCTTCATCCTATTTCCTCTAGATACTAGCTTCTATGAGAAACTATCATGGTGTAGAAAAATAAAAGAACTAAAAACACTAAAACAAGACAATTCTATGTTTACATGTTCACATTAAAATATTAAGGGAAGCGGACTTGGCCCAGTGGTTAGGGCTTCCGTCTACCACATGGGAGGTCCGCGGTTCAAACCCCCGGGCCTCCTTGACCCGTGTGGAGCTGGCCCACGCGCAATGCTGATGCACACAAGGAGTGCCCTGCCACGCAGGGTGTCCCCCGTGTAGGGGAGCCCCACGCGCAAGGAGTGAGCCCCGTAAGGAGAGCCGCCCAGCGTGAAAGAAAGTACAGCCTGCCCAAGAATGGCGCCACACACACGGAGAGCTGACACAGCAAGATGACGCAACAACAACAAAAAATAACACAGATTCCAGTGCCGCTGACAACAACAGAAGTGGACAAAGAAGACGACGCAGCAAATAGACACAGAGGACAGACAACTGGGGTGGGGGGCTGGGGGAGGGGGGGAGGGAAGGGGAGAAAAATAAATAAATAAATCTTTTTAAAAATATATTAAACTAAAGAACTAAACCTCACTTTTAAATTTTGCCACAAAACCTTTTTAAGTTATTTTAGCAAAGCCCACAAATACAGCTTATATTTTAATAAAATGCAATATTAAGATTGGTAACCACATTCTAGCCTTATTATCCCTCCATTTTCACCATCAAGGTCTCCAACAATGTAAGATAAAATCAAGTCAATATGGTTTGCCCTCATGCACAACTGAGCAGAGTCAGAGAGACAGATAAAGCAGATACAACCCCCAGATATTGGTTCCTTTGAGGGCTAAAGAGACCCATGGGATTTATGGTCATGGCTGATGGGGTTAACTACCAGGGCAGATGGCCCCTCTTTGGAAATGGTGTTTATGTGTGATGAATCTGGACTCAGATGGGATCTCCCTTCATAAGACTTTCATGCCAATGTGCTGGAGGTGCAGTTAATGTTGGGGTTTAAGATATATTTAGGGGATTTGAATCTCTGGACTGACAATGTGATAGCCAGATCCTGAGCCTCAACAGACTCCAGCACCTACAATCTGATTTATTGGACTTACCACACTCAGCTAAGATGGAGGTGAAGAAGGACAACCACCACACCATGGAGCCTAGAGTGATTACAACTGAAAATGGGAGGATTGCATCCAGCATCCAGGTGGAATCTGAGCCTCCTCTTGACATAAAGGTGCAATGGACACAACCAATCCAGTGTCCACATAGAAGAGGTGGCATTGGATTGGGAAAAGTGGACATAATGGACAAAGGGTATGGGGAAAGGCAGGAAGAGATGAGAAGTGGAGGCATCTTCGGGACATGGAGCTGCCCTGGATGGTGCTTCAGAGGTAATCACCGGACATTGTAAATCCTCACAGGGCCTACATGATGGAATAGAGGAGAGTATGGGCCATGATGTGAACCAATGTATATGAGGTGCAGAGGTGCCCAAAGATGTACTTACCAAATCCAATGGATGTGTCATGATGATGGGAACGAGTGTTGTTGGGGGGGGGGGGAGAGGGGGGGGTGGGGGGGTGGGGTTGAATGGGACCTCACATATATATTTTTAATGTAATATTATTACAAAGTCAATAAAAAATAAAAAAATTAAAAAAAAATAAAAAAAAAAAAAAAAAAAAAAAAAAAAAAAAAAAAAAAAAAAAAAAAAAAAAAAAAAATCAAGTCAATAATTCTCTAACATTAAACAAAGAGAATGAGGAAGTACACAAAACCAGGAGTCTTGACTAACCACCCCAGTGACCTGGGGTATGTAATTTAACCCGTTTGGGCCTCAACTTTTTATCCTCAAAATGAAGAGATATTAACCTATCCAATTTATAATAAGCATATAATTTTGTACTAAACTGGATACCACCTTACCATCTTATACCAGGTTCTAGAATGAAAAAAATACTAGCAAGTGCCAAAGTTTCAAAAAAAGAAATATTTATAGTAAAAAGCAATAGAGAAAAGTTTACATACAGTTTCATCTGCAAATTGAACCAAGCCTACCATTCCTTCACTTAAGTGGAAAAACACTGAAGGTCCCCAGGGCAGAGTGCTATAACCATTAAAATAGTTCCATGAGTTTTCTTCCTAACCTCAATTATTGCTTCATTCTAATTAGCAGGAGAGTTAAAATATTTATATACAACCCGTAGGTAGTAAACATACCTTCAAAAATATCTTTTTAATGGGAAAGGCATTGTTGGGACATAGCCATGTACGCTGCCCAGCATCTGTTCACTGTCCTTCATCTGTTCACTGTCCTTCTGTCAACCTGACGCCCATTCTTTTAGGGAAGCCTCTCCCCTACTTCAGTCCGTGGTTCCAGTGAGGCTGACTCCACTTCTCCCATTGCCCAATTGCAGGGCTGGAGCATGTGACCTGGGCCTAACCAATCAGCACAGCAGAGTAATCCATTCGAGAATGGGAACCTGACTCCATAGAAGTTTTGTTTGTAATTCTGAGATTATTGCTGGTACTTCTGGGAGATTTTTTGTGGACCTGAAACCAGAGCTTTCCTTAAATTTTAACCATTGTCAAAGTTGCTGACTCATTGTTCCTTTCTCATGAATGCTGAAATTAAATCCTGAAGTCAATACTGAGATGGAGAAAAACTGGATGTAATAGTATCAGTTGAGTGCCTAAGACAAACTTCCTGAAAGTTTACATGCTTAAACCAGTTTGCACTTGAATGCTTATCACCTGCAAGTAAGTGTCCTAATCAATATAAATAGACCTTAGTTACACTGTTGCATTTTTAACTCCTTGTGGCCAGTAAAATGGAAACTTTAATTACAGTTATTATTTTTACATTGCATGTAGATTATGCATTTTTTCCTCTCCTCTGTCACATTTGAGCCCTACTTTTAAGTATTCCATGTGATATTTAGAACACTTTATACCTAAACTGTGAGACATGTAGTTTTCACTTGAACACTCTATAAATGCTATCTTCTGGGTTTTTTTTTTTTTCATTTCTGTGGTAGTGTTGACCATGACAGGAATTCCATAGTTAGAAGATAAATCAATAAATTATCTATACTAGTCCTTCCCCTGAAATTAGCACTGTCATAGGCAGAATTCTAAAAATGTCCCCTCAAAAACGTTGCACCCTAGTCCCTGGAACCTGTGATTATGTTATATTATATGGCACAGTTGATATGAAGGTAGGGGGATTATCTGGGTCAGCCTAATCTAATCATATAAGCCACTTTAAAAGCAGAGCTTTCTCTGGTGGCAGAAGCAAGTCAGAGAGATTCCAGGCACAAGGGGTATTTGATGCACCATTGCTAGCTATGACAAAGGAAGGGGCTATATGCCAAGGAATGTGGACAGCCTCTGGAAGCTGCGAGTGACGCCCAGCTGAGAGCCAGCAAGGAAACTGAGACCTCAATCCTATAACCTCAGGTGATTGAATTTGGCCAACAACCTGGATAGCTTGGAGGAAAATTCTTCCTCAGAGTCTCAGATGAGACTTCAGCCTGGCCAAACCGTAATTTTGGTCTTAGGAGATCCTAAGTAAAGAACCTAGTCAAGCCCACTTGGAATTCTGACTTACAGAACTATGAGATAATAAATGGATGTTGTTTTAAGCTGCTACATTTTGTTATACAACAATATAAACCTAATACAGAAAGTTATTACTATAGTAGTACATGCTACTGATGTTTGGGGACAATGACAAAACAGTTATTTGGACTTTGATGATATAGGAGAAATGTTAGATTTACTTTTTTTTTCCAGGAGGTACTGAAATTGAACCCAGGACCTCATATGTGGGAGGCAGGTACTCAACATCTGCTCCCAGATGTACTTTTTTTTTTTTAGGATTTATTTTTATTTATTTCTCTCCCCTTTGCCCCCAGTTATCTGCTCTCTGTGTCCATTTGCTGTGTGTTCTTCTGTATCTACTTGTATTCTTGTCAGCAGCACCGGGAATCTGTGTCTCCTTTTGTTGCATCATCTTGTTGCTTCAGCTGTCTATGTGTGCAGCACTACTCCTGGGCAGGTTGGACTTCCTTTCACGTGGGGCGGCTCTCCTTATAGGGTGCACTCCTTGCACGTGGGGCTCCCCTACACGGGGGACACCTCTGTGAGGCACGGCACTCCTTGTGCACATCAGCACTGCCCATGGGCCAGCTCCACACGGTTCAGGAGGCCCTGGGTTTGAACCCTAGACCTCCCATGTGGTAGGCAGATGCTCTATCCATTGAGCCAAGTCTACTCTCCCAGATGTACTTTTAAACCTTGGAATAATGAAATCTATGCATACTAGTGAAACATAATGAGTATTTTACAGGTCATGTAAGTATAATAGTATGACTTTATGTCTTATATTAATAGAGTCATATTTATAGTGTCATAAATACACTCATATGTATGTGTGCACAGGCATCCCTATTTTAAAAAAGATACTCCAATTACACCAACACACATGTATATACACACACTTTTCCTTCTATATGTATTTCCTATGAGTAAAGTAGGTAAAAGAATCTCAAATTTAGGAATTTGATGTTCATTTTTCCAAGTCAGAGAAGTTGCTGCATGTCTGACTTTCTTCTTAAATATAATATAACACAAAATCTTCCCCTATTCCACTTTACTGAATTTGACTCTATTTTATTATTCTTACAGGGAAATGGACTTCCATTGTAGATTTCCATATGGCTTAGTTCAAAATTCCCTATTAGAAATATGTTAAATACCTCCATCTGCTGTTAGAAACAAGAATATTTCATAGTTTACAGAAAAAAATTTTGCTAATATGGACTGACATAAATTCAGGGAAATACATTTTCTCTATTTCTAATGGCTCCTTTCAGAAGCTTCAGATAACTACTTTTTCTTTTTTTAACATTTTCTTCTCAGAAATGTTAAGCCTACCTAGATTAGTTCAGGAGCGTGGTATTTTCCTTTCTGGAGATCTCCCCTTCTTCATGTAAAGCAGGAGTTCTTAACCAGGGGTCCGTGAGCTTGAATTGAAACTCAAAAAACATTATTCTTGTGGGGATGTGTTGGTGTAGGTGTGATATATTTATTAAATAATACACAGCAGAGTATGGACTCAGTAAGGGGTCCGCGGTTTCACCTGACTAGCAAGGGGTCCATGGAACAAAAAAGGTTAAGAAACCCTGATGTAAAGTCCCTACTCTTCTCAGTTTTGGAAACACTTGGAAAAACTTTGCTTTTCTTTTTTAAACTTTTTATTTTAAAGAAATTATAGAGTCACTGGAGATAGTAAAGAAATGTGCAGAGGAATCCCATGGACCATTTCCCTGCTTCCCCTAATGGTAACATCATACAAAATTATAGTACAAAGACGAAGCCAAGAAATTGACATTGATAAAATCCATAGAACTTAATCATATTTCACCAGAGAGAGGCACTCATTTGTGTGTGTCTGTGTGTGTGTGTAGCTCCATGCAACTTTATCACATGTAGCCTTTTGTAATAACCACCTATTCTAGATACTCAATTGTACAATCACCACAAGATTCTCCTGTATAATATCTTTATAACCATACCCATTCTCTCCCCTCTATCCCTATCCCTGGCAACAACTAATCTGTTCTCAGTCTCTATGATTATGTTATTTAGTGAATGATCATAAATGGAATCGTGAGGTATCTTTTTAATTTTTTTATATTTTTACTAATCAATTTAATTGATACATATAAATAAAGCATAAGTCCATCCAAAGTGTATAATCAATGGTATTCAGTATAATCACACAGTTGTACATTCATCCCTCCAATCACTTTAGAGCATTTTCATTATTCCAATAATAATACTAAAAAATAAAACCAACCAAACAAAACTCATCACCTCTCAATCCCTCTATGCTTTCCCTGCTATAAATAGTTGCTATTCTGTTTCCATCTCTCTAGATTATTTATATTTATATTTTGTAGAAACAGTCTGATATATGCACTATCATCCATATTCATATTTTATATAAGGTTCAGTGTGTTATACAGTCCAACGTTAGTTTTTAGCTTTCCGTCTAGTAATATACATGATCTCTGACTTTCCCTTTCAACCACTCTCATACCCATGCTACAGCTTTGCTAGTTATACCACCATGATATGCTTTAAACACTGCTATTCATTTCCAACGATTTACAGACAACCTTTTAAACATATCTACACAGATTAACCAGCTGTTTTCCATTCTCTACCCTCATTCTATTTTCTGTGGACCTAAATTCTAGTTATTAATTCAATGAATTCACATAATATATTTAGTTCATAATAATGCAATCATACAGTATTTGTCCTTTTGTGTCTGACTTGCTTCAATCAACATAATGTCCTCCAGGTTCATCCATGTTGTCAAATGCTTCACAACTTCATTTTTTTACTGCCAAAATTTGTTTATCTATTCATCCGTTGATGGACACCTGGATTGTTTCCAATTTTAGCTATTGTGAATAATACCACTATCAACATCAGTGTGCAGATGTCTATTCATATCACTGCTCTCAGTTCTTCTGGATATATACCTAGCAATGGTATTGCCAGGGCACAAGGCAAGTCTATATTCAACTTCCTTAGGAACTGCCAAACAGTCCTTCACAGTGGTTATACCATTCTACATTCACACAAATAGTGAATAAGTGTTCCTATCTATCCACATCCTCTCCAACATTTAGTTTTCTGACTTTTTAATAGTGGCCAGTCTAATAGGTACGAAATGATATCTCATTGTAGTTTTGATTTGCATTTCCCTAATTGCTAGTGATGTTGAACATTTTTTCATGTGTTTCTTCACCATTTGTATTTCTTCTTTGGACAATTGACTTTTCAAGTCTTTTGCCCATTTTTTAATTGGAAAGTTTGTCTTTTTATTGTAGAGTTGTTGATCTCTTTATATATCAAGGATATTAAACTTTTATCAGATATGTGATTGCTAAATATTTTTTCCCATTGAGTCAACTGACTTTCTCCCTTTTGACAAAATCCTTTGAAGTGCAAAAGTGTTTAATTTTGAGACGGTCCCATTTATTTTTTCTTTAACTGCTTTTGCTTTGGGTATAATGTTTAAGAAACTACTGCCAATCATAAGATCTTGAATATGTCTTCCTACATTTTCTTCTGTGAGTTTTATGGTTGTCACTTTTATTTAAGTCCTTGATCCATTTGGAGTTAATTTTTTTATATGGTGTGGGATAGGAGACCTCTTTCTTTCTTTTGGATATGGCTATCCAGTTCTCTCAGCATGATTTTTTAATAGACTGTTCTGGCACTGCTGGGTGGTCTTAATAGCCCTGTCAAAAATCACTTGACTATAGATGTGAGGGTCTATTTGAGTTTTTGATTGGGTTACATTGGTCAATCTGTTTATCTTTATGCCATACCATGCTGTTTTACCACTGTAGCTAACTAATATGCTTGAAAGTAAGGAAGAGAGAGTCCTCCAACTTTGTTCTTTTTAGAGACATTTTTGGCTATTCAGGACACCTTAACCTTCCAAAGAAATTTTATTATTGGTTTCTATTTCTGCAAAAAGGGCTGTTGCGATTTTTATTAGGATTGCATTGAATCTGCAATGAGTTTGGGTAGAATTGACATCTTAACATTATCAAGTAGATGTCAAGTAGAACTGACATCTTCCAATGGCATGAACATGAAATGTCCTTCCATTTATTTAAGTCTTGAGTTTCTTTTAGCAATGTTTTATAATTCTCTGAAAACAGGTCTTTTATGTCCTTGGTTAAGTTTACTCCTAAATATTTCATTATTTTAGTCACTATTATCAATTAATTTTTTTCTCTGACTTCCTCCTCAGACTGCACATCAGTAGCATATAGAAATGCTATTGATTATTGAGTATTAATCTTGTATCCCACCACTGTGCTGAACTTGTCTATTAATTCTAGTAGCTTTGTTATGGATTTTTCAGGCTTTTCTAGATATAGGATCATAGCATCAGCAAGTAGTGAAAGTTTTACTTCTCACTTTGCTATTTGGATGTATTTTTTTTCTTTATTTAGCCTAATTGCTCTAGTTAGACTTTCAAACACAATACTGAATAATAATAGTGACAGTGGGCATCCTTGTCTTGTTCCTAATCTCAGCAGGAAAGCTTTCAGTCTTTCACCATTGAGACAATGATAGCTGTTAAGTTTTTCATATATGCACTTTACCATATTGAGAAAGCTTCCTTCTATTCCTCTATTTTGGAGAGTTTTTATCAAGAAAGGGTACTATACTTTGTCAAATACCTTTTCTGCATCAGTTGAGAGGCTCATGTGATTTTTCTTCTTCAGTTTTACCAATGTGGTATATTACAGTAATTGATTTTCTTGTGTTAAACCACCTTTGCAAACCTGGGATAAAACCCATTTGATCATGGTGTATAATTTTTTAATGTGCTTTTTTTTTTGTTTGCAAGTATTTTTTTTTTTTTTGAGGATTTTTGCATCTATATTCATTACAGATGTTGGTCTGTAATTTTCTGTTTTCATAGTATCTTTACCTGTTTTTAGTACTAGGGTGATGTTGGCTTCACAGAGTGAGTTTGGTAGCATTCTATTAAATTTCTGGAAGAGCTTGAGCAAATTCCTATTAGATTGTCTTTGAATGATTGATAGAATTCACCTCTGAAGCCACATGGTGTCAGGCTTTTTATCTTTTGGAGGTTTTTGATGACTCCTTCAATCTATTCACTTGTGATTGGTTTGTCAAAGTCTTCTGTTTTTTCTAGGATCAGTGTCAGTGGTTCATGTATTTCTAGAAATTTGTCCATTTAATCCATATTGTCTGGTTTTTTGGCATACAGTTCTTCATAGTATCCTTTTATGATCTCTCTTATTCCTGTGTGGTCAGTGGTAATGTCCTGCCTCTTATTTCTGATTTTGTTTGTTTGTGTCTTCTCTCTCCTTTTTGTTGTCAGTCTAGCTAAGGATTTGTCAGTTTTGCTAATCTTCTAAAGAACCAACTTTTGGTTTTGTTGATTCTCTCTATTGTTTTGGGTTCTTGAATTCATTTACTCTGATCTTTACTATTTCTCTCCTTCGGCTTGGTTTGGAATAAGTTTGCTGTTCTCTTGTTCTTCCAGGTGTGCAGTTAGATCTTGAATTTTACCTCTTTCTTCTTTTTTAATGTAACTTTGAGGGCCATAAATTTCCCTCTTAGCACTGCTTTTGCAGTGTCCCACAGGTTTTGATATGTTGTGTTCTCATTTTCATTCATCTCGAGATATTTACTAAATTCTCTTGCAATTTCTTCTTTGACCCACTGATTATTTAAGAGTGTGTTGTTTAATCTCCATATATATAAGAATTTTCCCCTTTTCTGTCTATTATTGATTTCCAGCTTTATTCTGTTATGACCAGAGAAAGTGTTTTGTATAATTTCAATCTTTTTAAACTTATTGAGACTTGTCTTGTGAGTCAATATATGGTCCATCTTAGAGAAGGATCTATAACTGCTTGAAAAGAACATACGGCCTGCTGTTTTGGGGTGCAATTTTCCATAGATGTCTGTTAGGTCTAGTTCATTTTTCATATTATTCAAGCTTTCTGTTTCTTTACTTATCCTTTTTCCAGATATTCTCTCCAATACTGAGAGTGGTATATACACATCTCCCAACTATTATAGTAGAGACATCTTTCTCTCTTCAGCATGCCAGTGTGTGCCGCATGTATTCTGGGGCACTCAGGTTAGGTGCATAAATATTAGTATAGCTACTTCTTCTTGGTGAATTGCCCCTTTTATTAATGTATAATGACCTTCTTCATCCCTTATAACAGTTTTGCATTTAAAATCTGTTTTGTCCAATATTAGTATTGCTACTCCAGATCTTTTTAAGTTACAGTGACAGTTTGATATTATTTATGAATTCCAAAAAGAGATATTGATTATGTTTGTAAACTGGTTTGCTCCTGTGGGCATGATACCCCCTTTGTTGTATTAAATTTAGTGGTTTCCATTTTACCTGATTAAATCAAGATTAGGGCTATGATTCAACCATATCAATAGTGAGTGCAGTTTTGAGTCCTTGCCCTCTTGGTGTGCTATATGAATGGACACTCAATTAAGAATATGGAAGTAGATACAAGGAGAAGAACACAGAGGAAGAGAGACAGCTCTATAGACATGGCAGAGGCCCTGGGAAGAAAGATGAACCATTTGTCTGACAGTTTATAGCTGACCTTGTGAAGAGAACAGAGTAACTGAACCCTTAAAGAAATGAGCCCTGGGAAAAGAGATGAGCCTTATGCCAGCCTACAGGTGAGATCAGAAGAAGCTGAACCCACTGAGCTTTAAAAGAAAGAGGAAGACTGAACCCTCATTTATGTCGCCCACCATCTTGCTTCAACATGTGACAATAGAGTTTGGTAAGAAATGAATTGGACTTTTTAGGGCCTTGTAACTGTAAGCTTTTACCCCAAATAAATACCATTTATAAAAAACCAACAGATTTCTGGTACTTCGCATCAGCACCCTTTTTGAATGACTAATACCGTTACCATTTACATGAAATATCTTTTTCCAACCTTTCACCATTAACCTGGCTGTGTCCTTATATCTGAGTTGAGTCTCTTATAGACAACATATAGATGACTCATATATTTTTATCCATTCTACCAGTCTATATCTTTTGATTATATCTTTTGCTAACTTTCCACATTATTACTGTAAATGCATTACTTACTTCATCCATTTTGTCCTTTGGCTTTCTGTTGTCTTATTCTATTATGTCTTTTTACCCTTTAATTTACCCTTCCTAATTATCTTCATTTCTATACTCTTCTCCAAGTCTCTTGCCCTTGTCTTTTCCTTTCAGCTGCAGCATTCCCTTTAGTATCTCTTGTAATTCTGGATTTGGTAACATATTCTATCAGTTTTTGTTTGTCTGTGAAGATTTTGAATTCACCTTCATTTTTGAAGTATAGTTTTACCTGTTACAGAATTCTTGGCTAGCTGTTTTCCTCTTTCAGTACCTTAAATACATCATACCACTTTCTTTCCTCCTCCGTGGTTTCTCATGAGAGGTCAGCATTTAATTTCATTGAGGATCCCTGTATGTAACACATTTCTTTTCTCTTGCTGCTTTCAGAAGCCTCTCATTATCTCTGATATTTGTCATTCTGAATAGTAGATGTCTTGGGGTAAGTCTATTCCAATTTATTCTGTTTGGTGTGTGTTGACCTTCTTAGATACTGATATTTATGTCTTTCATAAGTATAGGGAAGTTTTAAGTCATTATTTCCTCAAATATTCTTTCTGCCCCTTTTCCATTCTCTTCTCCTTCTGGGACACCCATAATGCATATGTTCATGTATTTTGCATTCTTATTCAATTTCCTGATACCCTGTTCTATTTTTTCCATTCTCTTCTTTTTCTGTTCTCCTGTCTTTTCCAGTTCAGATGTTCTGTCTTTGAAATCACTAATTCTGTCTTTAAGCAATTCACATCTGCTCATATGTGCCTCTAATGTATTTTTTCCAAAAAATTATTTTATTTCAAAGAGTGCTTTTGAGGGTCCAGAGTAACTGGCAGAGAACAGCTTGAGAGCTTGCTCTCAGGGGCTCCCCACACCAAGGACTACCCTCTCACCTCCACACTGTCACTACTTGGCTTGTATATGTCTCCTCAGTGGGACTATGAGCTCCTGAGCAGATGCTCACACTACCTCCAGCCTCAAAGTCCTGCTATTACTGCTCCCCTTTCCTGAAATACCTTTCTGTGGCCGAACACATTCCAATCTTTCAAAGTCTGCCCATGTCCACTAGAAGCCATTCTTCCTTGAAAATCTTATGGCCATCACTGTCTACCACCCAACTCACACTTACTCACTATATATAATTCATTTTGACTCCTTAAAAGTTATTAGGTCATATAAGTAGGTCTAAGACTCTATAATCTTCACTTGCCCTCAAAGTATCTAAATATTGATACAGACACAGCCTGTTCTCTGATAACAGAAGGTCAAGCTAAGAAAAACCAAGCTACAAAGTCTGTCACTCTCACGCAGCAGCCTACAATGCCACAAGGCTGGGAGGAATTGACAGAAGAGAAGCAGGAGTGTGTGAAAGCACCAGCATTTGAAAGGGACAGGTGTGGACCCTTCAAACACAGGAAACTGCTTTCCAAAATTCCTCTTCCTGCATTATCCATGACCAGGACACAGGCATCCCACAATAAGTGTGGTTTGCAGGTACTCTAAAATATTTTTAATCTCATCCATCATGTCTTTCATTCCCACAAGGTCTGTTACATCTCTTTGGAGGTTTTCAGATTGTTCTTTATGCTCATCTAATGTCTTCTTAATATCTTTCATCTCTTTAGTCATATTTTCCTTAAGTTCTTTAAATTTATTTAGGAGAGTTGTGTGATTATCATTGATCAATTATCTTAAATCCTGTATCTCTTCAGGATATTTGGTTTGTCATTTGACTGGGCCATCTCTTCCTGTTTCCTAGTATGGCTTATAAATTTTGGGGATTTCTTGGCATCTGAATATGTTGGTGAATTTACTCTGATAGTCAATTTCTCCCTCTTGCCTATCGGTGTTTTTTTTTCACAGCTCTTCTTTGACATTTGGTTCAACTTATTCAAAGTCTTTACAATTGCCCAGCTTAAGTTATCAAAATCATGACAGGAACTCACTAATGGGGTGCAAGCATTAGAGGACAGAGAGAACCAGAAGCAATTTCCAGACTAGCTAGCAGATGGTGCTCAGGCGCACCATTCCACAAAGATGTTTCAGTCTCCATTTTCCTATGTTTTGGTCTGGCCAGAGTTGAGATTCAAAGTGGGCTCTGCTGGCCAAATTCACTGAAGAAAATCCCCCTGACTCCCACTCCCTTTTCCCTTATAACAGCTGACAGGGAGGAAGATGTCCATTCACTTCTCAGTGAGCTGCAGTGAGCCAGGTGTATTACCCCAGCTTAATATCTTGAGGATGGGGGAAGGGAGCCCTTCCTGGTTGCCAAAGGGGTTTGGTAACTCACATTTGTTGTTTGGGGAGTTGTGAAACACTGTCCTGGTCTACTGACCCCCAAGGCAGGTCCCTCTGACAGCTTTTGGCTCTTTCTCTGTAGCTCTTATAAGAGAGTTGAGCCCTGCCTGCTGAATCCAATGCCATCTTCCCACAATTCCTCTAACTTTTTGAGATTGGCTTTTTTCACTCAGCATAATTTCCTTGAGGTTCATCCAAGTTGCTTTGTGTATTAATGGTTTGTTCCTTTTTACTTTGGAGAAGTATTCCACATTGAAAATTTCATATGAAAAGGTTTTTCATGTTTCCATAGAAAGTTTTACCCATAGGTCTGGGTCATATTCAGGGAATACCTGGATCTTCATTGTCACATATAATATGTATCAATTAAATACTAGGGACTTTACTTTTCCTAATTTATATATAAACACTAGAAACTTTTTGAACTGTCAATTTCCATAGTGGCAAAGACATGGGTTCAATTATATAAGAGTCTGATTCATTGAAAAAGAAAGAAAATAATCATCCTCTGTGAACTTAAGAGTACAAAAAGAGAAAGAATTCTCTGGTTGCTACAGAAGAACTTTTACCTGTTGGAGCTACCCTGTGATGGAGGCTTTCTGCTTAATAAATGAGCTCACTTAAATAGGAATTAGAACACATCCTAGTTGTCTGCTAAGGTGGGGCCATATTAAAAGAATTCACTCTCTTACCCACAGTATTGGATGGCAATCATCTCAAAAGGGAAAAACAGCTTTATCGCTTTGTGTCGCCATGCATCATTATTAGGAGAGCCATCATTTCATAAATAAAAAGGAATCATGCATTTCCATTTTGTGATATGTTCTCAGCTTTCCTTTCAACCAAAACAAACCCCATTTATCCTTCTAGGCTCAGCGCCAGATCATACTCGGCAATATCTTCCAAACTCAGAGCTTCTTATCTTTCTCCAACTCATGATGTTTTGAGATGATGCTTCCTCGGGTATGGCTTTGTGAAGATTCTATTTGAGATTCTTACTCGTTAACTTCTACATTGTGTTCCAGGCTTCTATCTGCTCTTTACTGCTGTTTTGCTTATAAGAATGAAAAAATCTATAAACATTTTAAAGTCCTATAATGTGGAAATGGCTACACAAATTAACATTCACACTAAAGAGTGAGATATAGGCATAAATATTTAATGTTAGGGAAAGGATATTGTATCTTCATTGTCAAACAAAAATCAACAGTCCCCATTTTTGTAGATGTAACAACAACAACAAAATATATATATAAAAGAAGAGAAATTGAAATAATAATCCAGGATTATGTATATTTTACTTTTCATTTGTTCTTTTCTAAAAATTTAGTAATAAACAAGATTAATAAGAAACAATAAAAGTAATAAAAGCTTTAATCCCTTTGTCTTGTCTCTTCAGTTACTTTTCAGCTTTCTCAAGAGCAGACTATCAGATTTATTTGTCTTCCAAGTTAGCATACACCAAATTGGTGATTTGATATACTCAATTTCTTTTGTTCACAAAGGCTAAAACACACTTTTATAGTGTGACCATAGTTTTTTACCACTAAGTTATTCCATGTGAATAGATGATAGATGATAATAGACAGATACATAAATAGATACATATGTAGGTAATCTATATAGAAAGGTCTGAGGAATATATTTTTTAAAAGACTCAAATGTTTATGTAGTATAATTCTCTACATCCAATGAGAACTTAAAAACACTGTTTGACTAACATAAAAATAGAGTGGCTCACATCCTCTTTTCAATAAGATTTCAGATTCTGTGAAAACTGATATCTTTGCATCCTCCTGATAGTGTGTACTTAATACCAGTAATAACAATGAAAGCAACAACAATAATAATGATGCTTATGCTTATTACTTTCATATCAGTCAGCATATTTATTGTGTCAAGCATTAAACTAAACTTTAACACTGATTATCTCAATTGAATTTCACAATAATTTTCTCCCTTTTATATATAAGGAAAGTGAGAATCACTTATATATCTTGCCCAAAACTCACACAGCAATACAAGAACTAAAACTGGAGATCCAGGTTAATTGACTCCAGACTCTAAGATGCCAACTAGGAAGTACTCTCATCTTTCTTGATAAGCACGCCATAAGCATTTATCAAATGAATGAATGAATATAAGAATGAGAAATTATTGCTTATAATTTATCTCTTAACTGTATCACAAGTATTAAAAAATAATGATAGGAAAGAATACAATGAACAAAGTTTAGTAACAGGAGTTAAAGATTAAAATCCTGATACCAAACTCACCAAATCAAAATCCAAAGAACACAAAGGATGCCTTAGTCGATTCTTAGTTGATTCTAAGTTGATTCTAGGCATCTGAATATGGGGGTATTATTTGGTTTGCTCAGTTAATCCTCTTGCCTCTAAGTCACTAGAAGATCCAACTGGAGACATTTAGTCAAAGAAAGAATGGATTCAGAACAGATGATAACAAGTCTATCAAAATGATTGTCAGATTGTAGTCAAGAAGATAAACTTAACAGCAATGAAAATAGATATGAGAACTACAACATAATTATTCTTAAATAACTTATCTGAAGAAAGAAATCTTTAATAGCAATACTGCTCAAATTCTTCAAAAAAACTGAAGAGGAGGGAACCTACCTAACTCACTCTATGAAGACAACGTCACATTAATACCAGTGCCAAATAAAGACATTACAAAAAAAGAAAATTACAGACCAATTTCTCTAATGAATATAGATGCAAAAATCATCAACAAAATACTTGCAAATCAAATCCAACAGCACATTAAGAGAATTATACACCAATAATCAACTTGGTTTTATCTCAGGTATGCAAGGATGGTTCAACATGAGAAAATCAATTAATGTAATACACCACATAAACAAAATGAAGGGGGGAAACCACATGATAATCTCCATTCATGTAGAAAGAGCATTTGACAAAATTTAACATCCTTTCTTGATAAAAACACTTTTAAAGATAGGAATGGAAAGGAAAGTCCTCAAAATGATAAAGGGCATCATCTTAGTTTGCCACAGTGCTGCTGATGCAAAGTACCAGAAATGGGTTGACTTTTTATAAAGTGAAATTATTTGGGGTGAAAGCTTACAGTTCCAAGGCCATGAAATGAGCAAATCAAGGTAACATCAGGGGTAAAATAAAAGAAACCATCAGAGATGTTTTCTCGCCAAAGTCAGCTACTGTTGATCCTGGTCTGCCACATGGTAATCAGGCATATGACAGGGTTCATCTCCTGAGCCTTGAGCTACTCCAAGGGCACAGCCCCTTGGAGGCCTCTTTCCATGCCTCTATGTTCTGCTGTTTTCAGATTCTAGACCCTCTCTCAGACCTCAGGCTTCTCTGTTTCCCTGCAGTCCTTTCTCTCTCTCTTGTGCCAGGATCAATGTGGTGGCTCCCTTTTCCTGTGTTTCTCTCTTTCTGTCTCGATTTATATCAGACCCAGCAAGAGGGTGGAGACACAGCCTGAGTTACACCTCACTGATGTAATCCAATCAAAGCAATCCAATCAAGTGATCAAAAGTGAATCTAATGCAATCAAAGGGTACCACACCCACAGGAATAGATAAGTTTAATAACATGGGAAGCAGATATTCAACTACTTGAGCTACATCCACTCCCTCAGTAAATATTTGTGCATGAATAAAGGATGAAAGAAACAGGAGATACCAAAATCAGTTCCACAATAGTCAGGTTCTATTTTGAGTTAACACACGAGTAGATCATAGAGCTATAGCTGTCCAGCAGGCACTGAGGGTCTTGAAATATTTGTACGGATGCCCAGACTATTTGTCCTTTCCATTGTCCTATTTTCATTAATTACACTATTTTATTCATTTGCTTATTCATTCATTCAATAGCATTGTATTGAGTGTCTGCTATGAACCAGATATGTTTTGGTCACAGAGGTACAAATGTGAATCAAACAAATTTCCTGCTGTAATGGTGCTTACATTCTGAAATTATATGTGTGTGTATGTGTGTGTGTGTCAGACAGTATTAATATATGCCTTGTCATATATATATTTGTATAAACATACACATATGTGTATATATCTATTTATCTATATATGTACATACACACATATATATGTGTGAGTGTGTATAGATATAGATATACACGATGTTGCAATAAGTACCTTGAAGGAAAATAAAGCAGGAAAAGAGAGTGCTATAATTAGAGGACATATGGCATGTATGAAAACAGGTAGCTATGATGGTGGAACAGAGAAAGGGAGGGGAAAATGGTAGTCAGAGACATAGGTGAGTTTGCTAAATTAGGGCCATGTAGCATATGGTCAACACACTGGTTTCACTTCAAAGGCATTGTAGGATTTGGAGCAGAGCATTCCCTTGATCTCACTTATGAACATAAAAGGACCACTCTGGTACTAAATGGAGAAAGGATTATAAACAGACAAGGGTAGAAGAAAGCCCAGTTAGGAAACTAACCAAAGATCATTTTGGCAGCTTGCACTCTGTTATCCAATTGCATATACTGTAACTTAATATCTCCAACACTTGTCTCCTCCTTTTTTTTTTAAAGATTTATTTATTTATTTATTTATTTCTCTCCCCTTCCCGCCCCCTGCCCCCCGCCCCGGTTGTCTGTTCTCTGTGTCTATTTGCTGTGTCTTTTTGTTTGTCCGCTTCTGTTGTTGTCAGTGGCATGGGAATCTGTGTTTCTTTTTGTTGTCATCTTGTTGTGTCAGCTCTCCGTGTGTGCGGTGCCATTCCTGGGCGGGCTGCACTTTCTTTCGAGCTGGGCGGCTCTCCTTACAGGACATACTCCTCACGCGTGGGATCCCCTATGCAGGGACACCTCTGCGTGGCACAGCACTCCTTGCACACATGAGCATGCGCATGGGCCAGCGCCACACAGGTCAAGGAGGCCAGGGGTTTGAACCACGGACCTCCCATGTGGTAGACAGACGCCCTAACCACTGGGCCAAGTCCACTTCCCTGTCTCCTCCTTTTTCATCCATATTACCCAAACAGATTCTCATTATCTGCTATTTTTTCTCCTATAATACTAGACCCTCTAGTTTGGGGGCTACAAGCTTGACGAAGGTAGGAGCAGAGGGCCCCATCCATATAGGAAAAGTAGTATGTAGAACAGAAATATAAATAGTACTTTTTTAAGGAGGTACCAGGGATTGAATACCACGTGAGCAGGCACTCAAACACTGACCTACACCTGCCTCACGGAACATTTTTTAAAAATGAAAATTAGCAAAATAGTTGAAGGTTTGCGTACCTCATGGGAGCAAATGAGAAAAAAAAAGTAATAATAAAATGCTTACTTGAAAGTCTGATCATTTCTATACTAATGCACATTTATGGACAAAATCCTAATCTTTTGGAATGCTTGGTTTTGAATTTGTTTCAAAAAGAACAAGTGCAAATAGGTGATCTGTTCATTTAATTTTAAATCACAAAAAACATATGGAAAAATTTTTTTTTCTATCTGGTTGCATCATCATCTTTTTTGGTGCTTCAATTCGCCACACGAGGATTGCACCTTTCCCCATAGGTCTGGAAACACCTTTTTATCTTTTTTTAACCAGGAGATCCCAGGGATCAAACCTAGGTCCTCCATACGGCAAACAGGAGCTCAATTGCTTGAGTCACAGCCACTTCCCCAACACATGGAAATTAATTTTAAAAATATACTAGAACCCAATGGACAATATCAGTCAATATCAGGAGAGCTGAACTTTTCTAGTCACAAAACAATTCCAAATCTTCACATTTCTGTAACACGTAATAATTTCATGTTCTTAAACATAACACTATGTTCTTGTTCTGACAAAATAATAGTATAAAGGGGCTTATGGAGAATGCTTAAAGCTGAGCAATTTCAATAGATAGGAAAACAAATGTAAGCTAATATAGGATTTTATTAGCAAAGTGTATAATTGAATTTAGTGAATATTGAAAGCAATATTTATATTAACACTTATTTTTATTGGTAAGAGTCTGTAAGTAAGAATTTTAGCTGTGGCAATTTAAACACCAGTCCATTTTCCCTAAAAAGACTGTCTGACTGACTGTTATCAAAACTGACCTATATATTCACTTTCTACAAAAATTTGTGTTGATATTTGCTGAACAAAATGGGGAGAAAGTTCAAATAAGATGGCTACAGACTACCATCAACTGATTCCAAAACTACACAAATAATTTAATAGAGTGATAAATCATATAATATTGAATACTCACGAAAATCAGAATACAACTCTTTCAATATTAATATGTGGGTTTTTGACAATTTATAATTTTATAGACAGGATCATCATTTGTCTGGTTAAAGAATCTCATTACAATTAATTTATCTTTCTTTGAAAAGCACGAGACTAATAGTTCCTTTAGCTTGTGCATCTCAAACCTGTTAGTAAGAGAGAAAACCCTTAAACACACAAAAAAGCATGTAACTTCTTTCAAGCTTCATTTCTTCTATTTTGTCAGGGGGAAAATAAGCCTTATAAAAATTGACCAATGCCATATAATTTGAATTTATATTCTCTTGGAATGGTAAATATAATTAAAAGAGAGTACCAAATGCTCAGTGCTTATTCCATGCCAATTGTACCCACACTTAATTACAGCAGAAGGACTGATCTTTTTAGCAATTGTAAAAATGTAAATAAGGCTTTAAAATTGATTCAATAATTATATTTTATAAATGGAGCTTTAGTTTTGATTTGAGGGTATGATATATATTATTCAAAATGTTCTGCTTTCATTATGATTGAAATAGTAGTGATATTTCAGCGAACAGCAAATTATATCACTTAATATTATAAGTTTATGTAATGCACTATACACTACCTTTGAAATATAAATATTTAAATATTTCAAAGTTTAAATATCAAATATTCTTATAAGTATTTTATAGAGTATTAGATAGAAGTTTTTAAAAGTATCAGTGGGAAATATGTACCAAAATATAGCATAGCCTTACCTATTTTAACCCAAATATTCTTACTAGTGCAGCATGTATCAAGCTTCTACATTAAAAAATACACTTCATAATATGCATTGGCTTTGTCCTATTGAATACATAATATTTAACTAACAAAATTTGAAAAGTAAACAATTTCTTTAAAACTCAAGAACAAAACTGCTAATATTTTGATATATTTCCTTCAAGTTATCTGCCCATCTGGCTAGCTGTTTATCTTTACATATATCTAATATCTATATCTATATATCTAATATAAATATATATAAAATTAGGTAATGCTGTCTATTTTATCACTTACTTTATTAGTATCAAAATTTATGAGACATTAAAGTACATTTTAATTGAAAAATGTCAAAGAACTTTTAAATCTGCGTCCTCTTTTGAAAGAGTGAAGTCCATGCCAAGTTGAGTCATTAGGAGAAATGTCAGTGCAATGGATGGCAGCTGCTTGCTTCCCTGGGAAGGGAGGGGCCGGCTAGGAGTACAGTAGCTAGCAAACCCCTCTGTGGTGCTCTGCAAGTCACTAGAGGGAAAAGAACAAAGGCCTTTGCAATGCAACTAACACAGATGTGCCCAAAGGCAAACTGTCAGAAACAGTTAAGACAGCTACTCACGGTTCATTATTTCCTTCTCACAGGTCACTGGGTGACAAGCTGGGTCAGTGTGCTTTGTCGGCTGTCCCAATCTTTCCCCCACCCCCTATTCAATTTAAATAAGAGTAAAGGGCTCCATTGGATAAACAAACACATTCCAGACACTTAAAGAGACCAAAATATGGCATTTATTTTACTTGGATCAAACTTAGAATTAAACATACAATCAACTTACTTTATCCAAACAAGGAGAAAACCACATTTCTACACCTCACTGACAGAGGGGGCAAAAACAGTTTGTTAAAGTGTGACTAAAGCAAACTAGAAAATATTAAATTACTAGTACAAATCTCATATGCTATCGGGAAATGATGCACATAGAGCATTTAGCAAAGTCAGTAAAAGTTAGCTGTTATTATTAATAGTCTAATGTTAACTTTAATTACTGCATAGTACCTGCCACTGACAATCAATCTCTCTGTGTAGAGTACCCAAATTTGGCCATTTGTGTTCTCACTTTCCTGGCTACTTCTGCAGAAGTATATAAATTCACCAAAAGAATCTTTGGTTTTTTAAAATTGTATATTCTTCAGATTATTTGTTCATCAATGTATTTCTTGATGTTCTAAATGTTTCTTTTTCCGACTTCTACTACTCATATTGTTTTACATTTTCCTTTATTTTTTGCAGTAATCTTTTTCTTTACTTTGTAGAATTTCATTGGTAAAAGCAAGAAAAAACAAAACCCTCTCCTGAAGCTGAAATAATATAACCTACTGATTCTCATATATGTAAGGTGTGTAAATGTAGTAAGATAACCTAGGGTTCAAAGTAATCAATATTCTAAATATAATAGCATGTTCTACTTTTGCTCCACGATCCCTTCCAAAATGGGAGAAAAGTATAAAAACTTCTCTAAGTATAAATTTATTCTTTACTCATAACTGTTGAAGCCCAAGAAAAAAACCCTGAGAAATGCTCATTAAGAAAAACCCAAAGGCAATTTCTTATGAAACAAATTCCCAAACATATTTACCAATCAATCCCTACTGACTGAAAAAACACACATTTAAATACAAACCCCATTAAATTGTACAGAGTTTCTATTTGGGTTGATAATAAAGTTTTAGTAATGAATGGTAGTGTTGGTAGCACAGCATTGTGAAAGTTATTAACAGCATTAAATTACATATGTGAATGTGGTTAAAGGGGAAATTTTAGGTTGTATATATAGCACTAGAAAAATTTTTTGAAAAAATACCATAGGACTGTACAACACAGTGAACTCTGTTGTAAATGAGGGAGTATGATGCTATGTATAATAGTACAATTATAAAAATGTTCTTTCTTGAATTGCAACAAATGTACCATACTAATGCAAGGTGTTACTAGGTTGGTATATGGGAATTCTGTATTTTATGGAAGATTTTTTCTGTAAACTTACAACTTCTCTAAGTAAAGTCTTTTCTACCTCTGTTTGATGAGTATTTTCAAAAGTACCAGTTATTGTGTGCTTATGGCATTTTTAGAATTTTGAGGACATCTTGGGTATTTCTAACAACTCAGTTAGGAATTGTGAGATATTAACTATTAACTGTTTTGTTTTCTGTTTTGCCTTACATATATCCTAATACTAAATTCCTTTCTTCCACAGTCAGTATGAATTGCCTCAGGAAGATACAACAGAATGCAGAAACTAAATCCCTAAACTACCCACCTTCAACTTTTAGTGAAAATGTTTCCAGGCTAAGGAAGGGAGGAGTCATAGGGGAGCAAAATTAGGTAAGTGATCACGGAGGTCAGGCCCCCAAGGCCAGGCGCAGGTGTGGGCAGCACAGGAACCCCACCTAGGTTTGAGGACTCTGAGAGCAGAAGAAACCTGTGCCCTTTCCTGAGGAGAACCTGGGATAATGACTAGAGTCCAGAGTAATGACCCCCCTACACCTGCCCAAATTCTCTCAAGTAAAATTCTGTGTAGAAAGATGAGTGAGCCAACAGGGACCTACCTCACAGAGCATTATCGTGAGCTCCTAAGTGACCGGGTTCCTTGATATCCAAGGACAACTACCAAGGGATTTACTCTCTAGGAAGATGGGAACAGGCAAGAGCACATCACAGAGAGTGGCCCAGCTGTGTCACTGTGGCCTTGTGGAGAATCAGAGAGTCTAGAACCTTGATGGATCGAAAAGCAAGTGGCAGGGGGAAGCGGACTTGGCCCAATGGATAGGGCATCTGCCTACCACATGGGAGGTCCACAGTTCAAACCCCGGGCCTCCTTGACCTCAAACCGCAGACCTCCCTGTGTGGAGCTGGCCCATGCACAGTGCTGATGCGCGCAAGGAGTGCCCTGCAACACAGGGGTGTCCCCCGCGTAGGGGAGCCCCACGCGCAAGGAGTGCGCCCCATAAGGAGAGCCGCCCAGCGCGAAAGAAAGTGCAGCCTGCCCAGGAATGGTTCCGCACACACAGAGAGCTGACACAACAAGATGACACAACAAAAGGGAACACAGATTCCCGGTGCCACTAATAAGGATAGCAGCAGTCACAGAAGAACAAAAAGTGAATGGACACAGAGAGCAGACAACTGGGGGGGGGGGGGGCAAGGGGAAAGGGGAGAGAAATAAATAAAAAGTAAATCTTAAAAAAAAAAAAATGCAAGTGGCAGGGAAAAAAGACCTGAAACCTAAGTTTTCATAACGGTTCAGGACACCCTCATACTATAAGACAGTAAAGTGCTAAATCCATTCCTTTGCTTGTCTTTGCCCTGTCTTACTCAACAACAACAACAAAGGATTTGAGGCATTTTAGTAAGTTAAGAGGCAATAAACTGAAGAGCCACTATTGCTATCAGGAAAAAATGTTCCCCTCCTGCCAAAATCCTGGTAGGAAAACATAATTTAAGAATATGAGATTGCTTTTAATTGAAGTAAAAAGTTGCATAGTTTTGTTGTTGTTGTTGTTGTTGTTTTGCTTTTCATGCAAGTGGCATTCTATCTACAGAATATTTAAATTTGGGGGTTCTCTTAAAATTTAGTGAGTACAGTAAGAATTATATCATTCCTTTACGAGTATTTCAGTCAACAGTTAATTCCAACAATTATAGGTAATTTTATATTAGTGTATTAAATCTCTTTGCAATTTGCAATGCCAAACCCCAACAAAATAATTACAAAAATAAATTTAGTTTCCAATTAAATAAAAATGATCAGAGAGAGTTGCCATTTTCCCTTTTAGTAATGAAAATGGTGCCAATTTGCTGAATTATTACTACTTAAGACCATCTATTGTCACTTATCCTCAGGTCTAGATACAGTGTTCTCCTCATGGAACATAAAAAGGACAGTCCATAGGTATGGCCTTCTTAAAGACTTTTGGTATTTTCACAATTAGATATATGCTCAGAACGGCTTTGACCTGGTTACATTATCTGAGAGTATTTTAGTGAGATCGCAACATGGCAACCCTTCCAAAGTACACCAGCAAAGGATAACATACATCAATCTTAAAGAAATACACATAAATGCCACTTCTTTTAATCAATTGTGACCTGAAAACTATGTTCATTAAAAGCCAAAGGGCTTTTGTGATATTTCAATAATGTTCAGGAAATCAATCTTACATGAAACTGAAGGAAAACATCGAATGTCATTGAACAATAAAGCTCAGTTCTGTCGGTGGCCTACCTCTGAGAAGAAGCCTTAGGATGTTTCTCTTCCAGTTTCCTCACAAGTGCCACTGTCAGCTGCCCCGTCTCCCCCAGAGAAACTTCTGGCATTAAATGAGTATCTGAAGATTCTGGCAGCTGCTTCAGACCAGAGTTGCTGGCATTATTTTGCAGAACCTAATAAGTGAAATATAGAAATAATCTAGCTAATTTCATTGAGTGGAAATATCTAAACTCTGTATGCCAGAAAGATAACATTTCACTTTTCAGGGTTTCCTCAATCTTCTTTAGACAGAACATTTGTATGTAGCCTGAATAAAAGAACGCAGTCCTGAGGGAAAGCTAGTATATCCCCATCCTTACAATAAAATTATGTTTATATAAATATATGTGTGCATACATTTTTATATGTATAATTTTAAACAATCGATTACATTAAGAGGTGAGTTCATGCTTGCCTCCTGAAAACAACTTGAAACATTTTTTTCTTTTTTCAAAATACATTTTAAAGATCTATTTCTGTCTTGCCTCTGACACAATACACTGACCTCTTCTGCTAAGTTGCTGCTGAGTTCCTGATGAGCTTGGGTCCAGGTGCCATGGTGAATGTGATACTCTGTCTGGGTCACATCCACTTGCGAATTTAGCTCTTCTAGATATGTCAGAACAAACTGAGGATACGTCTGTAGGAAAGGGGAAAAAAGGTATCACTAGCCTTGAAAGCAACAGCCAAAAATCTATTAAACTGAATAAGGGGAAGATAATTCAATTCATAGCAAAGAGATGGGGCTGATAAACTTTGTGTTTTACTATTAATTTCAAATCAAAATCAAGACAAATTACTTTAATATTATAATTCCCAAGCAGTTGCTTCCTCTGATCAAGTGTAACTATATTGCTAATCCTTACCCTTAGACGGATAGGTATAGATCAAAATGTTGAAACCATCTTATACGTTAATAACAATTGTTAACACTTATTGAGTTATTTATACATACCAGATACTATTCTAGCATGTTATATAATATGCAGTTGCTGCATTGTTTGGGATTATTCAATTCAGCTATAGAAGACAAATGGGATGGATGAAACTAAATACATGTATTAAACATAGATAAGCAAGCTATGGACCTATGAGACACATCAGATAGAAATTAAGTAGAGCATTTGTCTATGAACATAGATAGAAAGGGGTGGAAAGACAAAATAAACTTTTAATATTCATGATCCACTAAATAACAAGGCAACACATACGTACAATATGCTAAACATAAATGAAGCACAGGAGGCCCACAGTAATCATATCTTGAATTGGTCACCCACTGACATTCATTCTGGATCTGTGTATCCTCAGTTAGATAATATCTCTAACTGCTCATCAGGCTAACTGGGGAGTACAGCTGTTGGTCAAGTGTACTTGCCCTCCAGCTCACTCACGGAAAAAAATTGTCATTGCTCCAGGCACAGTATGTCTGTTGGGCCCTTTTCCTCAAATTCTGGTCCTTACATCAGCAGCAGGGAAGGCTGATGCAGAACAGAGGAAGAGATGTAAATATCGTGGAGCAAAATTCAAGTCATGTGGTCCTTTAACCCACCTGTACTTTAATCCTGAGTGTATTAACCTAGCCCATCTCTTTCTGTATACCTTTTGCTTTGTGTTTTAAATTAAATAAATGATTTATTTGAGCATTTTAATTTGGTCTGTGTACCGCCAGACCTCCAGACTTGCTCACCCAGTAATGTACTGGGAGACTACTGTTGTATCAAGGTCATTTCTCACATGACCATGTATTTACTTCTTTTTTATTTATTTATTTATTTATTTATTTATTTATTTATTTATTTATCTCCCCTTTCCCCCCCACCCCGGTTGTCTGTTCTCTGTGTCCATTTGCTGCATCTTCTTTGTCCGCTTCTGTTGTCAGCGGCACAGAAATCTGTGTTTCTTTTTGTTGCGTCATCTTGTTGTGTCAGCTCTCCGTGTGTGTGGCACCATTCCTGGGCAGGCTGCACTTTCTTTCGCCCTGGGCAGCTCTCCTTATGGAGCACACTCCTTGCGCGTGGAACTCCCTTACATGGGGACACCCCTGCGTGGCAGGGTACTCCGTGCACCCATCAGCACTGCACATGGGCCAGCTGCACACGGGTCAAGGAGGCCTGGAGTTTGAACCGCCAACCTCCTATGTGGTAGACGGATGCCCTAACCACTAGGCCAAGTCCATCGCCTGTATTTACTTCTTAATGCTGGTAACAACCCTTTGAAATAGGTGCTATTACTGTGCTCATTTTACAGATAAGGAAACAGACACAGACCACATATTGCATGATCCCATTTATATAGCCAGAATAGGCAAATCTATAGAGACAAAAAGTAGATTAGTGATTGCTTAGGGATGGAGAAATGATGGGGGAGGGGGGTCGGTGAGGCTATACGTTGAAATAGGGGGGATGGGGAATGACAGCTAATGAGTGGGATTTCTTTTAGGGAGGACAAAAATGTTCTAAAATTAAATCATGGTGATGAATGAACAACCCTTTGAATAATTACCTAAAAGGAAATTGAATTGTAGACTAAAGGGGTGAATTGTATGGTATGTGAATTATATTTCTTAAAGCTATTTTTAAAATATTTAAGAGATTCAATTAAAAAAAAAACAAAACAGAAACACAAAGTATGGCTTTTGAGCCAGTTGAGGAAAAAAGGGGGGAGGGGATACCAAGAAAACTCAAGAAGGAAAGTAAAAGATATAAATTAAAACCATGGTGTATTAGTCAGTCAAAGGGGTGCTGATGCAAAATACCAGAAATCTGTTGGTTTTTATAAAGGGTATTTATTTGGGGTAGGAGCTTACAGTTACCAGGTTATGAAGTATAAATTACTTCCCTCACCAAAGTCTATTTCCACATGTTGGAGCAAGATGGCTGCTGATGTCTGCGAGGGTTCAGGCTTCTGGGTTCCTCTTTTCCCAGGGCTCATTTCTCTCTGGGCTCAGCAACTCTGTTTTCTCCACAAGGTCAGCTGCAGACTATAAGGTTCTCTAGGCTTTGCCTCTCTCCATAAGCCCTCCTGTAGACTATTGGGTGACCAGCTCTGTCTCCCTCCCCAGGGCTCAATTCTCTCCAGGCTCAGCTGCTCTGCTCCTCTGTGTACTTACTTATCAGGCTCCAGCTCAAAACATGGAACATGGGATACTTCAAAATATTTTCAATGATATGGAGGAGGAAGTAACTCCAAAGGTAGGGCCATAATGTGGCTGAAGATTCTGCTAGTCATCACAGAAGCAAAGACAAAAATTTAAAACAAATGTCCTGGGCTTTGCTTCCAGAATTGACAGTCTAGCAAAGGAGGCAGGCATACACAAATAACACAAAGTGACAAGAGCTGATGGAGACAGTTAAAAATTGTCCCAGCATTCTCCCTTTGCAATTATTCTAAACCATGCATACTTCTTTTTACCTCTTTCCCAGGCTCTCAGGACATGGCTATTCTAGAACTGATATCAAAGTTCTTCAATTTTCTCTATTCCAAGACCAAGCGATACTGTTTTCCATTCAGGCACCCATGTGTTTGATCATCAGACCACCAATAAAATAACTCTTCCTTCAAAAATTAGGAATTCTAAATTTCGCTTTTGGTGACAGTGGTGGTGGTGGTCCTAATCTTCCAACTTTTCTTCCCTCCTAGTGCACCTACTCATTGCCCTAAATTCATCTCTGACCTCTTTTATTTTTTAAAGATTTATTTATTTATTTATTTCTCTCCCCCCCCCCCCACCCTGGTTGTCTGTTCTCTGTGTCTATTTGCTGCGTCTTCTTTGTCCACTTCTGTCATCAGTGGCACAGGAATCTGTTTCTTTTTGTTGTGTCATCTTGTTATGTCATTTCTCCGTGTGTGCGGTGCCATTCCTGGGCAGGCTGCACTTTCTTTGGTGCTGGGCGGCTCTCCTTACAGGATGCACTCCTTGCGCATTGGGTTCCCCTACGCGGGGACACCCCTGCGTGGCAGGGCACACCTTGCGCGCATCAGCACTGCACATGGGCCAGCTCCACACAGGTCAAGGAGGCCCAGGGTTTGAACCACAGACCTCCCATGTGGTAGACGGACGCCCTAACTGCTGGGCCAAGTCTGCTTCCCTATCTCTAACTTCTTAACCTCTCATTTTTTCCCAGTCCATTTGCCTTTAGAGGTTCATTTTCATTCTTTTTGTTCTAGTCTATTTGTACAACACCAGCAGATACATTTTCATAAAATACATATTTGATCATATCATTCCCACTTCAAAAAATGTTAAGTAGTACCTCAGTACATACTGATTAACATCCTATATGTCTTTCCTGGTTTCAATTTCCAGCTATGCTGTTTACTGGCTTTGTGATTTGAGTAAGTTCCATTTCCTTGAGGGAGACTTAAAGAGATCATGCTCAGAATTTCACTCTTATTAAATTCCCCCTTAGAAGATAATGCCAACTGTCTGGTTGCTGAAAAGACTCTCATGCATTTATGAGGCTTTTTTCTCCTATGGGGTTTGGGAATCGTCTTCATCACCCCTAAGAGGTCCCCTACATGTATATTTGAAAGGCCACATATTAATACTTTGTTCTAATTTTGGGCCCCATAAGACTGTTTTTGTCCTCAAGGGAAGTACAGCAGGAAGGTCAGAAGAATCTTCCCTGGAATGTTTCAAACTTTGGAGACTATCTCCTCTTGCTGTATATAATGACCAAGCATATTTTTGAAGAGTGCCTCTCTTTTTTTCCTGATTTCAAATGCTTATTGTAGAAAACTTAGGGAATAGAGAAAAACTCAAAGAAAATAATTACCCATATTCCCATAATCCATTTGGCATATAAACTTTCAGTTTTGTTTATCTTTTTCTTTGAGAAAATATCAATTAAAATGGTTTTCTTATCCAATTTTCTCAATTAATGGCATTAACATTTTCTTCTGTCATCATAAATTCTTCTACATTATTTGTAAGACCAACATATAGCATCCATAATAGATATACCATAATATTTTTATACAATCTCACTATTGATTATGAAACCTATTTTCAATTTTACTATTATAAACAATGCCATACTGAAAATCTTTGAAGATATATTATGGTACATACCATTGATTAATTCCTAGGGTTAATTTACTATATGTGGAATTTCTGGATCGAAAGGAATGTGTATTTTTAAGGATTTTGATAAATGTTACCAAACTGACCATCAGAAATACTGTACCAGCCTCCCACTTGGTGCCCAATGTTCCCTGCCTCCGATATTCATACCCTTAAGTGATCCCTTCCCACATTACACCAGGGTTGGTCTATGTGACCAAGAAAATATGGCGGAAGTTGTGGTATGTGAGTTCTGAGATTAGTCTACAAAAGACACTGCAGCTTCCATCTTCTCCTCTTGTTCTCTCCTTCTCTCTTGGCTTGCTGGCTGTGAGGAAAACCATGTTGTGAGCAGCGCTATCAAGAGGACATACAGGCATGTAGCAAAGAACTGTAGCCTCTGGACAAAAACAACATCAATGTGCTCAGAAGCAGATCTTCCAGCCAGTCAAGCTTCCGAAGTCTGCAGCTCCAGCTGACACCATCATTACAGTTTCATGAGAGACTGTGAGTTAGAATTACCACCTAAGCCATTCCCAGATTCCTGGGCCACAGATACTGTGTGATAATAAATGCTTGTTGTTTAATTACCATGGTTTAGAATAATCTGTTACATCACAGTACATAACTAATACAAACATCTTCATCAACATTGTGAATTCCTAGTTTTATATTTTTACATATTTAATAGGCAGAAAATATGGTCTCACATTTTTACATTTACTTAATTCCTAATGACTCTGGACTTTTTCATTTGGTTTGGCTCTATTAATTTTTCTCCTTTTGTGTATTTTTTTTGTCATATTACCCATTTTTTTATTGAAGTGTTTACCTTTTAGTTGATATATAAGCCTTATTACATATTAAGAGTATTAACCCACTCTCTGACATTTATGTTGCAAATATTTTCTATATTTTTCATTTATTTTAGCTTGTGCTATTTTAGATTTAGGGATTTTAAAAAAAATTTTGTATATTCAAAGCCATTAGTCTTTTCCCGTATGGATTCTTTGTTGGCATGTTTACAAAGATCTCTGCTCATGATTACTCTGAGTTATATCAATTTAATCCATGCTTTCTTCTAGATATTTTATGTTTGCATGTTTAATTTTAATTCTTAAATTTAGCTGAATATGGTAAATTGTGCAGAGGAAGTGATCTAGCTTTATTTCTCTTTTTGCAAATGAATAGAAGAGTACTTAACTTTAAAAACAAATAAAACAAAAGAAAAAAAGAAAGAAAGAAACCTTATGGATTAGCTATCATAGGCCAGGATCTATGTCAAAGACTGAACATGTTATTTTAATATCTCCATCTTGCAGACAAAGAACATGAAATTTGGAAAGGTTAAATGACTCGTGTAAGGCTACACAGCTAATAATGTTGGAGTCAAGATTATTTGTTAATATCCTAGAGCAGTGATTCTGTCCTTTTTTTAATAAATGGCATGAGTGCCATTTGTGATTCAGTTGCAAATAATTATCAAATTGCCCTCCATTTTATCCTTAATTGGATGGAAATATTTTGGAATATGACTAAATTTAGGTCAAATCAAAATTTCTAAGCATCTAAAAGAATGCAATGCCTTATTAATAAATAGTTCTGCTTTGTTTTTCTAGAAAACTGTAATTTAAAAATTACTATAAGTCAATAATCGAAAGTGAAACTTTAAAAGTTTATTAATTCAAAACTTCTTAAAAATAATTTTAAACATGAAAGTATGTATCATTTACTATATAGCATTAATATTATTGGGAATAAATAGAAAATTATGAATTGGGAATTGGAGGAGAAAAGGAGAGGTGAACAGGACAAAGGAGTAGAAGTGGATGCGTGGGTACCTGAATTTTGGGAGAAAAAAAAAATGAGGCAAATATGCTTAAACATTGGTTTTGCTTTCCTATGTATGTTTGTGGGACGGTAAGACTTGTATAAGATAGAATTATGTTCTTTGGTAATAGGAGTCTGCTTTGTTCAGGTATGCTTGAGAATGAAGCCATGGATATGACAAAGACTGGAAAAAAATTATACTTTTTATTTTTACCAAGATGTACAAGCTTCATTCTTTCTGTGACACCATCTCCACCATCCTAAGTCCCAATCTGATTTAGAAGTTGAGCGGAGATCAGGAATGGGATGAAGCATGGAAGATGAGGATTGAATCATGTCCCCCATAAAAAGTATGTTCATGACCCATCCCCTTGTCCCATGGGTATGGATCCATCGTAAATAGGATCTCTTGAAGATACCACTTCAGTTAAGATATGGCCTAAATGAATCAGGTTGGGTTTTAATATGAATTACTGGAGTCCTTTATAAGCAGAATGAAATTCAGAGAGAGAGTGAGAGGAGGGAGCACAGGGAGTATCCAGAACCTGGAAGAGAATGGAGAAAATGCTGTTATGTGCATGGTCATGTGACAGAAAAACTAAGAAACCCCAAAGACTGCTGGCCAGCCAAAAGATACCAACCCTAGAAGGAAGCTTGCCTTCTAGCCTCTGAAACAGTAAGCTAACCTGCTCCATGATATTTGTTTTAGCATCTGGGAAATTAAAACAATGGACATGGGGAACCTTGGAGCAAGACTCAGAGTGAAGTTAGATAAATGCAGTTTTAAAAAATGATTTGACATTTGATGGCTGTGTCAAATTTCATGCTTCCTCAGGAGCAGAGCTAAAGGTGTATGTACAGTCCCAGTTGAGTTAGTGAATGGGGTTTGGATTTCAGCCATTGCATCCACAAATAACCATTCATGGAAATAGTTTTATGCTAAATTTTAAAATTTCATTAAACTATAAACTTCTAAATTGGTGCAGGTTGATGTAAAATAATAGTTTGACTATGGAATTCTAGAATAGCAAAGAAATAGTTAACATGGATATTAGTCAGGGTCCAATAAGGAGACAGAAATCACATAGTAATTTGATCAGGAAATGTTTAATATAAACAATAATTAACAAGCATACTAGAGGTACTTACTGGAAATCCATCTTTGGATTCCAGGGGAAACCATCCACTGAGAGGTGCTTAGCTGGTGTCACTTTATTGCAAAGCCACCCACAAATGTTGTGCTGAAGGAAGCACAGGGAGGTGCCCCATTAGTGGCATTCCACTAAAAAGCCATTCAAAGTAGTATGCTAGAGAAAATCATTCACAAAAGGGTGCTCCACTGCCGGCACTCTGTGGTGAAGTTTCCCAAGGCAGGTGACAGGCCAAGCTGCCCAGGGGAAGGTGCCATGTGCTTCTGGTCACTTAAAAAAAAACTGCACTCACTACACAAACCTGGTGAGAAGGTACACCAGAATCAGAAAAGACAAACTGTTTCCTCCCACCATGGTTCCCTCTACTGTCTAAGCTTAACACTGTGACAGTTGGCAAGAGAGAAGTATTTATGGAGTTCAGTCCAACTATTAGAGAGCAGGTCATGAAGGGTGGATTTGTAACTGACAGGCAATAAAGTGATAATGGTACCCAATGCTTTTCCAGTCTCAAGCATCAACATAATTAGCATCTCTAGGACCATGATATGATGATGGGATTCTGAAGGCAAACTCTAACAGATACCATGTTATGAATCTAATTTTTGCCTTTCTTAAATATTGTTGATTGGTTAACATAGTTTAGGCTTGGAATCATTGAGCAGGAAAGAAATTTGGAGATCTCAAAGCCAACTTCATTTTATTAAACTCTTATTGAAATATAATATACATATAGAAAAATACACAGATCGTAAGTGTACAGTTTAATAGACTTCCACAAAATGGATACCTATGTAAAACTGAGCACCCAGATAAAGAAACAGAACATCACAATGTACCAGAAACAATCTTCAAACCTTTATTAAGCCACTAATTCTCTTCAGGTATTACCCACTCTCCTGGCTTCCAATAAAATAAATCTGTTGTTTTGCCTGGCATCAAAATTTAAATGGAAGGGACCACACAGTGGTGTGTTCTTTTGCATTTCTTTCATACACCATTATATTTGTGAGTTTGTGTGTTTTGTTTTCTTTGTTATGTATAGTTGTAGTTAGTGCAATCACATTGTTTTATAGAAGAGTGGGAAAACTATGGTCCATGAGTCAAATCTGGCCAACTATCTACTTCTATAAATAAAGATTTATTGAAAAACAGCCACATTTGTTAATTTCCATATTGTCTATGGCTACTTTCATAGAATGGAGACAGCCGGTTAACCAGGGTAGGGGTATCTGTAAGATCCCCCAGGGACATTCCTCCAGATAGTCCATTAGGGAGGATGTTGGAATATTGTACCGATAATGATCAGACCAAGGGAAAGGAAATAACCACCCAATGTAGTCTGGCCAAAATAAGGGGCAGATGAGGATTGGCTCTGGGCCAACCTTGCTTTCATAATTCTTTTTGTTTTTCTGTTTGTTCAGTATATGTTTTAATACCTCTGGGTGACAATATTAAGTTGACAATGAAAATTCTTAAAAGAGCTCTATTCAAATGGCTAAAAAAATTTTTTAAAAGCAACTTATATTAATAAATAAAGTATGGAAATCTTGAAATGCCTAAATTGAGAAGAATAGTTTATTATTTTTTCACAGAACAGATTGAGAGATATGAGACTTAAGTAAATATAGAAAGGCATAAAAGGTTTATGGGAGTGCTGACTAAAATTTGATGTTTGTTTAAAAGAATGTGTTATTTCCTAAGATAAGATAGCTGGTTTTCATAAAATCAGGGTGGAAGCATGTAGGACAAAACTTGAATATATATGGCAAGTTGCAGAAAGTATTGTAGAAGGAAGCATTAAGTAAGGGAATGTGTTTTGTGAAGATGGAATTTGTCTTGAGATGAAGCAACTATTGTCTATGTGGTTATGGATAGTTAAAAAATAAAAAGTAGCTTCATAACAAGAAAAATTGTCAGAGGCCACCTCAATCTGCAATTAAAGTGGTAGTAAAGAAGATAATCTTGATTCCATTGGACATCTGTATTGCTGAAGTAAAATACTTGTTAATTAATGTCATCATGGTGAAGGTGTAGAAGCAAAAATCTCCATGATGTTGAAGGATGCTATGCATCAGGCCAATGGAATACTGGAGCCTACCATCCTAGCTTCTCTCTAGGATCAACAGAGCTGCAGCATGGTGGCTGTGTGAAGGACATGCTAAGTGGAGCAATGATTACCAGAATGCTGTGAGTAGAACTTAAACATAATTAACATTATGGCCTGCTCCCATGTAGAGACAACTTGTATGGTGTGGCAAGCCTGGAGCTTAGATCTATTAATTGCAACTCAAAAAGAAACGTATGCATTTATTAGTGCATTGATTGGGATTAAGTACTGTACCTATCTCTCTCCTATTCTAGATATATGCTTGATGATTATGGTGATATCTTTTTTAGATCATATGCAGAGGGATATTGAACATGTTAAAAAGGTCGTGGTAACTTCATTTTCTAAGTAGTTAATGAACATGTTTAATCCAAGTCTCCCTCCTAGCCCTTATTCTAAAACCTGTCCCATTCATATCCTGGCAAGGACTGGCAAACCTACATGCCATCCTGCCAGGGCTAAGCATTTTCCCACCAGGAAGGAAACAGTAAACGAGGTGGCTGGGATCCACTTCAGCTTAACCCCTTCAAGCTAGTCTATGGGTAGCCCTTCCTCACCCAGGACCTGGAAACCAGTTTCTAATGAAAACCTACAAAATAAAGACCATCAACCTTGAGAAGCTGCAGTCTTTAGGCACCTGCCCTTTTCTATTTTTGTGGCCGAGTATCCTTTCAATGATACCTTATATCCTCAAAATTCTAATTAACTTTATTTCTTCCATCTTGTTAGCCATACAGGGATTTCAGCCATTTTCACCCAGGGTGCCATAGTCGTCTTCCTCCAACCATGATAGAATAGCAAGAGGGTTTCACACCTTGTCAGGATGACTGGAGCCCTCCCTTCCTTAGAGGTGAAGGATCTCTTCCTAAAGAATTATTTACTGGCTTTGTCCTCTACTTTGTCATTTCTCAGGCATCGTGGTTTGCTGGCCCAGACCCCGCCTCTCAAAATCACTGTCCATCAACACCAGCCTGGCAGTTGGGTCCTAATCAAGTCATGGAAAGAGTTCAAACTTCAGCCTACCTGGGAAGGACCCCATCAAGTTTTGTTGACAACTGAGACCACAGTCTGGACAGCAGAAAAAGGCTGGACCCACTACTCTCGAGTAAAAGGACCAGTACCTGACCCATATGACAAGTACCCAACAACACCATCCAAGTCCTGGGAAATAACTCCAACTCGGGATCCCTGAAGGATCACTCTGAGAAGGCAATAGTTGGGAGGTCATATCAGAAAGGGGGAAGGATTGCTCAGACTCTATATCAGTGAACTGTATGAGAAGATATCCCTCCACCTAGAGAGAAGGCTATTACATGTATCCATCTTGACTAGTGCCTTAATAGACTAATAGATGAGGGATTTAAAGTTTCTGAAAATGAGAATAATGATACTGACTGTGATGTTTCAGATTCAGGTCATGACAAGCCCTGTTAAATTTATAGTAAATCTAACTGAAGGCCTAGAGTCTCAGACTGTGCAGTTTGATGCCTGCCAAATGATAAGGTGTGGAGATTTAGGACAGCAGCGGTGGCGGAGTGGGCAAAATAAATATCTATGCCCAGAATCACTGAGAGGTTATCTCAACCTCCCCCATCTTGATTGGAACTTTGTGTGGTGGACTACCAAGTAGAAGGGGTGGACTGCTGGGAACGGAGGAGGCCATACTCACTTGAAACCATTAGAGGACAAGATAGCCTTTTATAAAGGCAATACCCCACCAAACTGCGAAAACCTCCAGTGCAACCCAGTAGTAATAACCATTAGAAAGGCAGACAGATTCAGCAAAAACAACCTTTATTCTTCCCCTAAAAAATCTATGGGATAGGGGTGGATGTCACAGGTAAAGATCCTCCGGGAAGGTTCTGTATTTGAGTCCTTCCTCCCCCTGTGAATTTGATGTCAACAACATCCACTCCAGCTAACCCTTCAGAGATACCAAGGGAAAACTCACCAAAGGACAGTTCCCCAATGCAGAATGATCCCAAAGCAGTCAGGATACTTAAGGCAGAAAATTTAAAGCAAACCATAGAAATAGAGACAAGATAAGGAGATGCAAATGCCTGGGTAGAATGGTCAGATATACAGTCCAGAGTCTGAACAAAAGCAACTGATACACTTGTGCAACAGGCTCACCCACTGCTCATATTGTACCCTTTCCACTAGGTATGGAAAAACATGAAAGGGAGTTTAAGTACATGATACTCCTCTTCCAGAGTGCTACTCCTGGTGAAAATTGTAGTACATTGTCCTCTCTCTTCCCTTCTGTCAAAAAGGGAAATATCAGAGCTGCTTACCAGCTTCCTGCCTTGGTCCAGAGTCACTCTGCCTGTCTCTCTAGAGGGGGAAAAGGGCTCCAGGCCCTTGGGACCATGGCCTTGTGTACACGAGTATGCAACATGAGTGAGGGTAGTACTGGCAATTTCTCCAGTTTGGCCATACCCTGAGCAGACCTTTGGTGGTAATGTGGGAAGGGCATCCTCCAATCAGTGTTACCTGAGAAGTAGGGAGGAGCCTGTGCTCTGGTTCAGTTGGCTATCCCATTTACCCTGGCAATTGAAAAAGAGGAAGAAACACAAAACCAGGGAGAGAGAAAGAAAAGAAGTTTACCTGGTCCTTTGATGACCGAATTTATCTAGATGGTATAGGAGTTCCCCGGGGAGTCCCTAACAAATTTAAAGCTAGAAACCAGGTAGCTGCAGGATTTGAGTCATTCTTGTTCTGGTGGGTCACTGTTAACAAAAATTTGGATTGGATTAACTCTATATATTATAATCAACAAAGATTTATCAGGAATACTAGGGATGCAGTTAAGGGAATAGCAGAACAGTTGGATGCTATAAGCTGAATGGCCTGGAAAAATAGGATAGTCATGATGGTAGCAGAAAAAAGAGGTATCTGTGTTATGATTGGAGGTAGTTGCTGTACCTTCATCCCCAATAACACGGCCCCAGACAGAACTATCAGCAAGGCCTTGCAAGGCTTAACAGCTTTATCTGAAGCGTTAGCAGAAAATTCTGGCATTGACAACCCACTCACAAGATGGTTAGAACTGGTTTGGAAAATGGAAAGGAGTGGCACTGTCTGTCCTGATCTCCCTTATCATTGTGGCTGGGGTACTCACAGCAGTTGGATATTACATCGTCCCATGTGCCCAAGGGTTAGTTCAAAAACTCACTGAAATGGCCTTAACTAAACAGATGCCCATACAGTACAAGCAAAACAACTTGTACCTCCTTAAAGAGGAAGATCTCTATGATGAAGAATGTGAAGAGGCTCTTAGCAGATTTGAGAAACTAAATTGTGAAAACTAAGAGAGTCTAAAAGAAAGAGGGGGGATTTGTGGGGAAGGGTTAAGTTTAATTTTCACAAAGGGGCAGCCAGAACCGGCTCTGCAGTTCCAGCAGGTAGGATAGGCGTTCTAGTGACTTTGGCGCACCAAGAATTTGAAAAGTGGCGCCAAAACAAGGGAGGGCCAATGGTGAGTGCTGGGGGCAGGGCCAAAGCAAGAGAGCCAATGGTGAGAAGTGGGGGCAGGGCCAGTATTGAAAGCATTGCCAAATTAGAAAAACACGCCAGGAATGAAAGCGGTTCTGAGCCCTCCCAGCCGGCAGGAGTGTAGGGAATGCAGGAGGGGGGAATCAGAGCGGGAACCACTTAAGTGAGTTAGATCTCTCAAGTAGGCTGTAACACCTGATGTACCCAATCAATGGGGAACAGGGGCGGGACCTGTGTGTTAGGTTTAGGTTATAAATATCACTGTTTCTTGTTGTTTTACCCGCCGGCCATTTTATCCAGGTTGAGCGCCCTTTCTTGCAAGGCGTTAATAAAATTCTTTTCTCCTCCACAATCGGGTAAGTCTTTGTTTTGTGACAGGTGCAGCTTTCTTTCTTACAAACAAAAATCATGTGGCCCACGAAGCTCAAAATATTTTCTATCTGATCATTTACAGAAAAAGTTTACCAACCTGTGCTGTATTAGTTTTCTAGGGCTATCATAGCAAAGCACCACAAACCGGGTGGCTTAAAACAACACAAAATCATTCTCTTACAGGTATAGAAACAAGAAGTCCAAATCAATATGTCAGAAGGGCCATGCTTGATCCAAAGGCTCCAGGGAAGAATTCTTCCTTGCCACTTTCAGCTTCAGGTGGTCCTAAGTGATCCTTGGCTTGTGACAGCATAGCTCCAATCTCTGCCTCTGTTGACACGTGGCTGCTTCCCCCTGTATCTCTGTGTATCCTTTCTTCTTCTTATAAAGACAACATTCTTTGGGATCTGTGCCCATTCTAATCCACTATGACATCATCTTAACTTTACTGATGACATCTGAAGAGACCCTATTTCCAAAGAAGTTCACATTTTGAAGTTCCAGGTAAATATGAATTTTGGGGAACACTATTCAACCTACTACATCTGCCATAGAGTATTCTATTGAATAAATATACAATTCATATATCCACTTTACTGCTGATAAGCATTGGAGTAGTTCCCAAGCTGAGTCTACTACAATTAGAGCTGCTATTAACATTGTACTAAAAGTTTTTCATAGGATTGTGGGAAGATGGTGATGGACTAACAGGCAGAGCTCAATGCTTTCATGAAAAAGAAGAGAGAAAGTACCAAAAGCTCTCCAAGGGACCTACTTTGGGGATCAGCAGACCAAGACAATGCTATACAACTCCCAGCAGGATTATTTAGGGACAGAAAGACAAAGAAACTAAAACAACAACCATGAGTTATCAAGCTCCTGTGGCTGCCAGGAGGTGATCCCCTACAACACCCTCAAGATATTAAGGTGGGGTAAAGCCCCTGGCTCACTGCAGCTGACTAAGAGGGGGACAGACATCTTCTTTCTATCAGCTATTACAAGGGAAAAAGGAGGGGAGATGGGCATGCTTTTCTTCAGTGAATATGGCCAGCAGAGCCTGCTTTGAATCTCTGATCTGGAGATTCAGTACAAGAACACAAAAAAGCTAAGACTAAAACACCTTCCTGAAAAAGTGCATTGATTTTTGTCATCTACTGGCTGGTCTTGAAATTGTATGGACAAAAACTGTTCTCTAGCCAACCCCTGAGAGAAAATCTGTGCCAAACTAGAGAGACCATGGCCTAACTCTAAAATCTCAAGCTGGGCAATTTTAAAGACTGAGAATAAGTTGAACCAAATATCAAAGAAGAGCCGTGGGGAAGAAAAAAAAGAAAGAAAACAATAGGCAAGACAGAGAAATTAGCCAACAGTAAATTTACTAACATATTCAGATGTCTAGACATCAGCAAAAATTTACAAGCCATACTAGGAAATAGGAAGAGACAGCCCATCCAAAAGAACAAATAATATATGCTGAAGAGATACAGGATTTAATATAATTAATCAATAATAATCACACAAATCTCCTAATTCACTTCAAAGAATTTAAAGAAAATATGATTAGAGAAATAAAGGATATTAAGAAGACACTGGGTGAGAAAAGAACAATTTGAAAGCCTGCAAAAAAGAGTAACAGACCTTATGGTAATGAAAGACATGATGGATGAGCTGGCCAATGCGCAGTGCTGATGTGCACAGGGAGTGCCGTGCCACACAGGGGTGCCCCCCACAGAGGGGAGCCCCACATGCAAGGAGTGCACCTCGTAAGGAGAGCCACCCAGCGTGAAAGAAAGTGCAGCCTGCCTAAGAATGGCACTGCCCATATGGAGAGCTGACACAACAAGATGAGGCAACTAAAAGAAACACAGATTCCCATGCTCTGACAACAACAGAAGCAGACAAAGAAGAAGACACAGCAAATAGACACAGAGAACAGACAACTGGGGCAGGGGGGGTGGGAAGAAGGGGAGATAAATAAATAAATAAATAAATAAATAAGTCTTTAAAAAAATACATTAGAGGCACATAAGAGCAGATTTGAATTGTGTGAAGACAGAATTAGTGATCTTGAAGACAGAACATCTAAACTGGAAAAGACAGGAGAACAGAAAGAGAATACAACAGAAAAAATGGAGCAGTGTCAGGGAAATGAATGATAATGTGAAACATACAAGTATTAACATTATTGGCGTCCCAGAAGGCAAAAAGAATGGGAAATGGGCAGAAAGAATATTTGAGAAAATAATGACTAAAAACATCCCAACATTTATGAAGGCCATAATATGAATATCTAAGAAGGACAATGCATCCCAAGCAGAATAAATTGGAATAGACCTACCTTGAAACACCTATTATTCAGACTAACTTTAACAGAGATAAAGAGAGGATTCTGAAAGTAGCAAGAGAAAAGCAAAGCATCACAAAGAAAACTCCATATGATTAAGTGCCGACCTCTCATCACCATTGAGGAAAGAAGAAAGTGGTATTATTTAAGGTACTGAAAGAGAAAAACTGCCAGCCAAGAATTCTTTATCTGGCAAAGCTGTCCTTCGAAAATGAGGGTGAGTTCAATGTCTTCACAGACAAACAAAAATTGATAGATACCAAAAATTGATAGTTACCAAAAGACTAGATTTGCAAGAGATATTAAAGGGGGTGCTTCTGTCAAAAGGAAAGAAAAGGGTGAGAGACTTGGAAAAGAGTTTAGAAATGAAGATTATAAGGAAGGGTAAACTAAAGGATAAGAAGACAAACAATAGAATGATATGATAACAGAGAGCTGAAGAACAAAATGGATGAAGTAAGTAATGCCTTTACAGTAATAACACTGAATGTTAATCGATTGAACTCCCCAATCAAAAGACATAGACTGATAAAATGGATTAAAAAATATGAGCTGTCTATATGTTGCCTACAAGAGACCCAATTCAGATATAAGGATACAACCAAGTTAAAAGTGAAAAGTTAGAAAAAGGTATTCATTAAATAGTAACCATAAAAGAGCTGAAGAAGAGATACTAGTATCAGACAAAATAAATGTCAAATGCAAAACTGTTATGAGGGATGAAGAAGGTCATTATATATTAATAAAAGGGGCAATTCACCAAGAATATATAATTACACTAAGTATTTATGCACCTAACAAGAATGCCTCAAGACACACGAGGTACACACTGCCAAACTGAAGGGAGAAATAGATGTCATTACAATAATAGTTGGAGAATTCAATACAGCACTTTCAATACTGGAGAGTACATCTGGGTAGAGGATAAAGAAAGAAACAGAGAACGAGAATAATATGATAAATGAAACAGACCTAACAGACATCTATAGAGCACTGCACCCCAAAACAGCAGGATATACTTTCTTTTCAAGTGCTCATGATCCTTACCCAAGATAGACCATATGTTGGGTCATAAGACAAGTCTCAAAATTTTTTAAAAGATTAAAATTATATAAAACACTTTCTCTGATCATAACAAAATAAAGCTAGAAATCAATAATGGATGAAAAATTGAAAATTCATAAATATATGAAAATTAAACAACACATTCTTAAATAATCAGTGAATCAAAGAAGAAATTGTAAGAGAATTCAGCAAGTATCTTGAAATGAAGGAAAATGAAAACAAAATATATCAAAACCTATGGGACACTGCAAAGGCAGTGCTGAGAGGGAAATTTATAGCTCTTAATGTTACATTAAAAAAGAAGAAAGAGCTAAAATTGAAGATCTAACTGCACACCTGGAGGAACTAGAAAAAGAACAGAAAACTAATCCTAAATCAAGCCTAAGGAAAGAACTAGTAAAGATCACAGCAGAAATAAATGAAATAGAGAACAAAAAAACCATAGAGAGAATCAACAAAACCAAAAGTTGGTTCTTAGAGAAAATCAACAAAATAGAAAAATCCTTAGCTAAACTGACAAAGGAAAGAGAGAAGATGCAAATAAATAAAATCAGAAATGAAAGGGGGAACATTTCACTGACTCCACAGGAATAAGAGAGATCATAAGCAGATATTATGAACAATTATATGCCAAAAACTAGACATGTTAGAGGAGATGGACAAATTCCTTGAAACACACAGACCACCTACACTAACACTAGAAGAAATAGAAAACCTCAACAAAACAATCACAGGTAAAGAGATTGAAATGGTCACAAAAATCCTCCCAAAGATGAAAAGCCTGGGACCAGATGGATTCACAGGTGAATTCTACCAACCATTCGAAGGCAGTCTAATACAAATCTTGCTCAGGCTCTTCCAAAAAATTGAATAGGAAAGAATGCTAACAAACTCATTCTATGAAGCCAACATCACCAATACCAAAACCAGAAAAGATACTATGAAAAAAGAAAATAACAGACTAACATCTGTAATGAATATAGATGCAAAAATCTGCAACAAAATACTTGCAAACAGAATCCAAAGCACATTAAAAGAATAATATACCATGATCAACTGGGTTTTATCCCAGGTATGCAAGGGTGGTTCAACACAAAAAAATCAATAATGTAATAAATTACACTGATAAATTGAAGAATAAAAATCACATGATCCTCTCAATTGATGCAGAAAAGGCATTTGAAAAAATACAGCACCCTTTCTTGATTAAAACACTCAAAAAGATAGGAATAGAAGGAAACTTTCTCAATATGCTAAAGTGCATATGTGAAAAACCTACAGTTAGCATTGTACTCAACAGTGAAAGATGGAAAGCTGTCTCACTGAGATCAGGAATAGATAAGGATGCCAGCTGTCACCATTGTTATTCAATATTGTGCTAGAGGTTCTAGCTAGAGCAATTAGGCTAGATAAAGAAATAAAAGGCATCCAAACAGTAAAAGAAGAAATAAAACTTTCACTGTATGATATGACATGATCCTATATCTAGAGTCTCCTGAAAAATCCACAACAAAGCTACTAAAACTAATAGACGAGTTCAGCAAAGTAGTGGGATACATGATTAATATGCAAAAATCAATAGCATTTCTATGTACTATTGATGTGCTACCTGAGGAGGTTATCAGGGGGAAAAAATCCATTTACAATAGTAACTAAAACAATCAAATATTTAGGAATAAACTTAACCAAGGACATAAAGGACCTGTATTGAGAAAATTACAAAACATTGCTAAAAGAAAGTAAAGATGATTTAAATAAATCATAGGACATTCTGTGTTCATTCTACCCAAACTATTTACAGATTCAATTCAATGCCAATAAAAATCCCAACAGCCTTTTTTGCAGAAACGGAAAAACCAATTATCAAATTGGTTTGGAATGGTAAGGACCCGAACATCCAAAAATGTCTTAAAAAAGAAAAAGTTCGAGGACTCTCACTTCCAGACTTTAAAACATATTGCCCAGCTACAGTGTTAAAATAGCATGGTACCAGAATAAAGACAGACACATTGATCAATGAAACTGAACTGAGAACTAAAAATAGACCCTCACATCTACAGTCAAATGTTTTTTGACAAGGAGTTCAAGCCCTTCCAACTGGGCCAAACTAGTCTATTCAACAAATGATCCTGGGGAATTTGATATCCATATTCAAAAGAAAGAATGAAGACCTCTTATACCGTATATAAAAATTAACTCCAAATGGATCAAGGATCTAAATAAAAAAGCAACAACCATGAAACTCCTAGAAGAAAATGTAAGAAAACATCTTCAAGATCTTGTGATAAGCAGTAGTTTCTTAAATCTTACACCCAAAGAATTAGCAACAGAAGAAAAAAATACGTAAATGGGACTTCCTCAAAATTAAAGACTTTTGCACCTCTAGGGACTTTGTCAAAAGGGTGAAAAGGCAGCCAACTCAAGGGGAGAAAATATTTGGTAATCACATATCCAGTAGTGGTTTAATATCTATGATATACAAAGAGATCATACATCTGAACAATAAAAAGGTGAACTACCTGATTAAAAAATTGGCAGAAGACTTGAATAGACAATTTTCCAAAGAAGAAATACAAATGGCAAAGAAATGCATGAAAAATGTTCAACATCACCAGCAATTAGGGAAATGCAAATCAAATGAATGAGATATCATTTCACACATATTAGCCTGGCTTTAAAAAGTGAGAAACTGTCAATGTTGGAAAGGATGTGGAGAGATAGGAACACTTATTCACTGTTGGTGGGAATGTGGAATGGTACAGTCACTGTGGAAGACTGTTTGGCAGTTCCCAAGGAAGGTGAATATAGACTTGCCATGTGACCTGTCAATACCATTGTTAGGTATATACCCAGAAGAACTGAGAGCAGAGACGAGCAGATATCCACACACCGATGTGCATAATGGCATTATTCACAATTGGCAAAAGTTGGAAACAACCCAGGTGTCTATCAACTGATCAATGGATAAACAAATTGTGGTGTATACACCCAATGGAATATTATGCAGTGGTAACAAGAAATGAAGTCATGAAACATATGACAACATGAATGAACCTGGAGGACATTATGTTGAGTGAAACCAGCCATACACAAAAGGACAAATACTGTATGAATGCACTATTGTGTATTAAATATACTGTATAAAATCATAGAGTTAATAATTAGAATATAGGTAACCAGAAAATAGAAGGAGGGTAGAGAATGGTAAGCTGAATGTTAATCCTTGCAGAGTTGTCTGTAAATCTTTTAAATGAATAGAATTGGTTAAAGCATATCATGGTATTTGTAACTAGCAGAGCTATTGTATGGGTATGACAGTGGTTGAAAGGGAAAGTCTAAAGTCCTGCATATTACTAGAAGGAAAGCTAAAAAATTGTAACATGGGACTGTATAAGATAGTAAAACCTCATGTAAAACACAAATATGGGTGGTATTGCATATATAAGACTGTTTTTACAAAATACAAACACAAATATACTACAGAAAAGGAAAAGGAATTGTAGCTATGTATGGCAGGTGAGGCATAGAAAGATTGAGAAGTGATGAGATTGTTTTTTGTTTATTATTATTATTGGAATAATGAAATTGCTCTGGGAGTGATTGGGGTGATATATGCACCAAGATATGATTACACCAAAATCCATTGATTGTACTTTTTGGATGAATTTATGCTTCATTAATATATATCAATAAATTTAAAAAATAAAAATAGCAACAAGAAATGTCACAGTAAAAAAATATCCAGAAAAGGTATTTTCTTTAAGATATGTAAGAATTTCTAAGCCTGGGAGGAAAGTGCTAGGCTGATAAACATGTTAAGCTTTGCAAGATATTTTCCATTTCCCAAAGTGCCAATCCCCTTATTTTAATGCATAAGTAATGCCCTGAAAGCCTGGGTTATATCACAGCAATTAATGGGAGGAAATTATTTTTGCTTTGGAAATTTTTGTTTTAAAATTAAACAAAACCTCATAGGAGAGTATTGAGTTAAATTTAAATACCAACCTTCTAGGTACAGACAGAAATCATTTGTGCAGAAACAGCTTTTCTTCCTCTAAACAACAGACAGTGCATTTTACAACAATGAGGAATAGAAAAAGGAGAAGCTGAGGCTTATAATTCTTTACCTTGGAATAAATGCAGCCGTCAGTTCCAAACACCCACTTCTGAGAATCATCTTCATCGTGTCTGCAATGATAAAAAATGTAATTTAAAGATTGACACCTTTTCTCCATATTAACATTCTATAGGTTTCAAATACAGTGATAACTGTCCACATAGCCTGGTAGGAGAACTGCCCAATCTCTACAAAGGATTCTGCCATTATCACTGCCACCTCAGCAGCTAAAGTCCCCAACCAATTTCTCTGCCACAACGCTCTGGTAACCAAAGTGTGTGTGTGTGTGTATTACCAATGGCAAGAGCAATTAAGAATATCAGAGAAAAAATAGAATATATTTATTTTAGAAATTTCTGCCCCCAAAAAAGATCCTGTGAGACAGAAAGAGTTTAATTAAGTAAAGATGTTAAGAAGATGGAATGGGAAAAGATTACATGGAACAAGGAACCTCAGGCATATGCTTCTGAAAGTACCAGAGAATTTTATTAGGGAGTATCCTATTTTCCAAACTAAATCTGTATTAAGTAAGAAAACTTAAAATACAATGAAGCTAATCATGCCAAATTAACTAATCATGTATTCATTAATATTTAGAAAGCTTACAAAAGTAGGGGAAAATGATATTAAAATTGAAGAGAAAACTGAAGAGAAAGATGACACTATTAAAAGAAAAGTTAGGGACAACCAGCAAGATGGTGACAGAGTAAGGAGCTCCTAGAGTCAGCTCCTGCTACAGGGCAGTTAGCAAACACCAAGAGCTCTCTGGAGCTAGCTGAAGCACCTGTTTGTGGGCTCCAGGAGACCAGAAGAGCATCCTGCAACATTCTTGAAGGAGTGGAAGGAAGAGACTGCCCATCTGCAGAGAAGACTCGTAAGTAGAGCACTCCATGCCCCGGAGGCCAGTGTCCATCCTCCAGGCACCTCGGGAGCTTTTCCACAGCTAGAATTGAAAGCTCCACTTCCCCAAAATGGGGGAGGAAGAGATGGTTGGGGACCATTTCAGCCACTGATGAGTTAATTCAGTGGGCTGCAGTATAATCATTAGAACAGCTAGAGTTTGAGCCTGTCCATGTCAGAAAGAGCCTGAGAGCTGCCATCTTAACTCTGCACCTGGCATGAGGGTAAGCAGGGTGGACTGAATATCCCAGTGCTGGTGGGGACTAGCTTCTTTCCATCCAGATCAAATTGCAACTCTAGCCTAGGCCCCAGTGCCACCTCCAGCAGGGAGGAAGCTGCGGGAACCTGTGCCAGCCTCTCCAGGAAATTACCACCAAACTAAGGAGGCTGGTGATTATCTTACTCCTGCAGCATGAGCCACCCCAGGAGCTATTCTGTGGCTGGGACTGGACTGGAAGCTCCATTTCCCAGAAACAGGGGAGGAGGAAACAGTTGGCTGCTGATTTCAGCTATGGATTGGTAGACTTGGCTGGCTAGATATAATCCTGGGAACAGCTGGGATGTAAACCAGCCCAAGTCAGAAAGAGGCCAGTAGCAGCCATTTTGACTTCGCCCCAGCCTGAGGGGAAGCCAGGCTGACTGGAATTCTCAGTGTTGGCAGGAATCAGTTTCTTTCACATGGATCAGCCTACAGCACTAACCTAGGCTTCAGCCCTACCTCTGGCAGGGAGGAGGCTGAGGAGCCCTGCACCAACCTATACAGGTAACTACAGGTAACTTTGGCTGGCATTGACTGAAAATCAGAAATCGACCAGGGCAACTGCAGTCATCTTGGATCCGCACTGCATAGATTGCTACCCACACCTGCAGCTCCATCCCTGCCCCAGGCAGGGGAGAAAGGAGGGTGAAGCTTCATCAGCTCTCTGGGCAACTATAGTCTAGGCCTGCACTTGGATTATTCTTGGCAAAAGAGAAAGTTGGAGGAAGCTTCACTCGTTCCTGGTGCAATGAGGGCAGCTTGAGCCTCCACAGCTTACAGTACCAACTACATGCTTGGCTCCTACTGCACAACCAGCAAGGGAGAAAGGATAGGAAACCCTAAACTAAGGAGAAAAACTGCACCCCAACAAAATACTCTACTAAGCCAGATGCAAAGACACCAACAAAAAAGTACAATCAACACCAAGAAACAGGAAGCTATGGCCCAGTTAAAGGAACAAGATAAGCCTCCAGATGACATAAAGAAGTTGAGACACCTAATCATAGATGTTCAAACAAATCTCCTTAATAAATTCAATGTGATGGCTAAAGAGATTAAGGATATTAAGAGGACACTGGATGAGCACAAAGAATTTGAAAGCATATGTAGAAAAATAGCAGATCTTATGGGAATGAAAGGTGCCATCAATGAAATTTAAAAAACATTGGAATCATATAATAGCAGATTTGAGGAGACAGAAGAAAGGATTGGTGAGCTTGAAGAAGTGGCCTCTGAAAGTGAATATACAAAAGAACAGATGAAGAAAAGAATGGGAAAAAATTGAACAAGTTCTCAGGGAACTAAATGACAGCAAAAGGCATGCAAATATACATGTCATGGGTGTCCCAGAAGGAGAAGAGAAGGGAAAAGGGGCAGAAGGAATATTTGAAGAGATAATGGTAGAAAATTTCCCAACCCTATTGAAGGACATAGATATCTCTGTCTGAGGAGCACAACGTACTCCCATCAGAAAAAATCCAAATAGACCAACTCTAAGACACATACTCATCAAAATGTCAAAGGCCTAAGACAGACAGAGAATTCTGAAAGCAGCAAGAGAAAAGCAATGCAAACATAAAGGAATATCCAGTAAGATTAAGTGCTGATTTCTCACCAGAAACCATGGAGGCAAGAAGACAGTGGTCTGATATATTTAAGATACTACAAGAGAAAAATTTCTAGCCAAGAATCTTATATCTAGTAAGACTGTCTTTCAAAAATTAGGGCAAAATTAGAATATTCACAGATAAACAGAAACTGAGAGAATTTCTAAGCAAGAGACCTGATTTTCAGGAAATACTAAAGGGTGTGCTAGAGCCTGAAAAGAAAAGACAGGAGGAAGGAGCCTGGAAGAGAGTCTAGAAATGAAAATTATATCAATAAAAGTAACTAAAAGTGTCAAAAGAGTGGTGAAAATAAAGTATGACAGGTAAAACTCAAATAGTCAGGACTAAACTTAACCAATGATGTAAAGCACTTATATTCAGAAAACTGCAACTCAATGTTAAAACAAATCAAAAAAGCCCTAAATAACTGGAACAACATTCCATGCTCATGGATGGAAGACTAAATATCATTAAGAGGTCAATTCTACTCAAATTGATATACAGATTTAATGCAATCCCAATAAAAATTCCACCAGCATTAAAGAAAAAACTGAAAACACAATCATTAAATTTATTTGGAAGGGTAAGAGTCCTGAATAGCCAGAAACATCATAAAAAGGAAAAGTAAGCCCTCATCTCCAGACTTTAAATCATAATACCTACCTGTAGTGGTAACAACAGCATGGTACTAGCCTAAAGACAGACACATAGAACAATGGAACCAAATTTATGGTTCAGAAACAGATCCTCACAGGTATGGTCAAGTGATTTTTGACTAGCCTGTCAAACTCATACAGCTTGGGCAGAACAATCCATTCAACAAATGGTGCTGAAAGAATTGGATATCCATAGCTAAAAGACGGAAAGAAGACCCCTATCTCACACCTTTTCCAAAAATTCACTCAAAATGGATTGAAAGACTAAAAATAAAAGCAAGAACCACAACACTTCTAGAAGAAATTGTAGGAAAATATCTTCAAGACCTGGTGGTAGGTGGTGGATTCTTAAAGGAGATAAGAGGAGGACTGAGATGGACTACTGATGTTTAATGTATGTAGAGGTTTTAATTACCTTTACTGTAAAAGCATGGAAATATATAGAGTGGATTGTAACACAGTGAGTAACAGCTAGTTTATAAATGGGGATGTGACTGAAAATGGTAGTCTAGTTATGTAAATGCCAATTGACAGAATGCTTGAGAATAATCTAGGAACTGGATAGCACAGGAAACCAAGAGATGGATGAGAATTGTGGTTGATGATGGCACAGATGCAAGAGTGTCCCTCGTTAGCTAGAGCAAATGTATATCACTACTGCAGGTTGTTGGGAATGTGGAGAAGCATGGGAAAAATACAGTTGTAGTGACCTATGGACTGTGGTTAGTAGTAATAATATAATATTCTTGCATCTATGAGAAAGATGTACTATGGCGGTATGGAAAATGTGGGCCAAATGTACACTATGGACATGTTAACAATCAGATGATATTATTTTATCTGTAGCAAATGACATACCACATTGTGGTGTGTTGATGGAGGGGTGTTGTTTGGGTATTCTGCACACATGCATGATTGTTTTATAAGTTTACAACTTCTGTCATAAAAAATATATTTTAAAAATAATAATAGTGTGGGTTGGGGGAAAAACACACCAGATGTAAGATAAGGACTATGATTAGTAGTAAGATTTTGACAATATTCTTTCATAATTTGTAACAAACATCTCATGACAATGCAAGGTGTTGGTGGAGGGTTGATGTATGGGACCCCTGTATGATGTTATGTATGTTTGCTTTGTAAATTCACAACTTTTACTATACACTTAATTGTTTATGTATGTTCACATATAAATGATATAAAGGTAATAATAATAGAGTTGGTTGGGGGGAAAATACTTTGTTTACAAGTAATATTTTGACAATGCCCTTTAATCATTAGTTTAACAACAATGCAAATTATTGGTGGTAGAGTGAGTTATGAGAGTTCTGTATGATGTTATATATATTTGTTTTGCAAGCTCACAAATATTATTATACACTTATTGTTTATGTATGTTTATGTATGAGTGATATACGTCAATAAATTTTAAAATAATAATAAAATAATAAAATAAAAAGAGATCAAAATGCGTCAAAAGACTACCCAGAAAAATTGTATAAATACCACAGTGTGAAGAACCCTCCACCCAGAACAAAGAGTTGATCTTCAGGCATCTTAGGGAAGTTTGGTAAAGAACCATAGGTTGCCTACTATGTCTTTGACTGATAACAACAAACCCAAATATGGATGAACTTTTCCCCATTGTGGCATTAGAAAATACGAGGAAGTCTGCAGAATGCCAGAGAAGGCCAGTCACCCGTGAAGATCCCAGGAGCAGTGGTACTTCTGATAAGAGTGTTGCTTAGAGCAGATCTTGGTGTTCCTACCAATCTCACCATGATTATCTGGAGAACTTTCTCTCTGAATGTTCAGAAACAGCTGTTAATAGGAATTATTTCAAGCAACCTATGCTAAAAGAAAATAAAGAAGAGAAAAAAAAGATGTTTAAAAAATCACCCAGCCTAGGGAAGTGGATGTGGCTCAATTGACTGGGCTCCTGTCAACCATATAGGAAGCCCTGGGTTCACCTCCTTGTGAAGGAAAGCTGGCCCGCTCCTGCAGAGAGCTGACAGCCCACATGTCTGAGGACAGCAGGCGCAGCAAGATGACCCAACCAAGAGAGACACGCAGACACAGAAGAAAGTGCAGCGAATGGACACCGAGAGCAGACAGCAAGCAAGCGGCAAAGGGGAGATAAATAAAGAAATAAAATAATAAAATAAAGCTTTAAAAAAATAGTATTAGAAAAAAAAAATCACCCAGCCTGAAGAGCCTGGAAAAACAAATGAGGATGAACAGTGAAGTCTTTAGTCGGCAGTTGACAGTTGAGAATCAGAAGACATTCACAGCTCAAACAGCTATAAGGACTTGCAAATGGGGAGTGAAACACCTTCAACAAAAACAGGAGAAAGATCAGGAGCTTGAAATGAAAAACATCTACACTAATCAAATACTTAAGAATCTACATGATAAAGATGATTAATCCAAAAGTTTCTTCAACAAAATCAGTTCAAGCAGACAGGGGAAGTTTTCAATTTATGAGTTTGAGATACCAGGAAACCCAAAAATCGTAAGACATTTCATCTTTGACAACTAAGTTTAAAAGGGCCACAAGAAACGTTGGTCATAAAAAAGAACCAATGAATATAAACAGTGAAATTTCTCGATGTATCAGTAAACCACCAACCAAGAAAGGTCTAAGAGAAAGCATGAAGCAATGGCAGAAAAGATACTATATCAATTCTAAGGAACAACAATGTTAGGTAGGAGACCGTATGGGATTTTTCCTTTTGGAGTAATGAAAACGGTCTAAAATTGCCAGATGTAATGACAGTAAAACTCTGTGATGAAAATGAGAGCCACTGAATGTACACTTGGAATGAATTGTACATAACAGGGGACTGTATAACACAGGGAATCCAATGGTGGAAGATACACTGTGGTTAACAGGACAAATATGAAAACATTCTCTAATGAACTGTAACAAATGTCTAATACTAATACAGGATGTTAATAATCGGGTGGGTTGGAAGAAAATGCACCAAATGTAAGATGTGGGCTGTTCTTAGTAGTAATATCTTGACAGTGTACTTTCATAGTCTGTAACAGGTGTTTCACAACAATGCAAGGTGGTGGTGGCAGTGTGATGTCTGGGAGCCCTGTACCTGTTTATTTTGTAAGTTCACAATTTTTACTATACACATATTGTTTGTGTGTATGTATGAATGGTACACTTAAATAAAATTTTATTATAAAAGAAAAGTTAGAATGGAGAAGAGGGAAGCAAAGATGTGATAAAAGATGAAGGGTTCCAATATTGAAAATAATTTTGTATGAAACATCTTTCTAGATATAACTGATTCTGAAACCAAGAATTTCATTCTCAGGCTTTAAACAAAATGTAACTGTTGCTCCAATAACTTCTGCATTGGTGGAGTTAGGAAGGTATTGGGAGATCATCCTTTTGAGGATCTTTTTATATTGTAATTGATAAAGGGAAAAGCAAGCTTTTCTGATTTTGACAGAGTCCAGAACTAAAATTTATAATTGTGATAATAATGCCCATTACTCAAGAGACAACACATAGACTGAGAATTTGAAGAGAAATAAGGGACTGTCTTGGACTAGTCCCCACTCTAGGGATGAACGCAAAAGAAACTGAGAGGTAAAGTGAGCTGGTCCTAATCGCAGAGCGAGGTAGTACCCAAACAGGTAATATAATATAACCCAAAGTATCTGATTTCCAGTCCAGAACCCTCTCAAATCGATAGGAAAGTATAACTTGAATTTATTTTGTATAACTAGAAGTCTGAAAATGGAATCAAAATTTTAGCCTCACTGATTATAATTTGACATATAATTTTAGTGATTTAAAACACTTTGATATAAACAAATATTTTTATACATCAAATGATAAAATAGTTTCATCCTTTTGCATATTCTCCTTAGATACTGAGAATGCTCATATTTCAACCACTGAATGAAGAAATAACAACAAAAACAGCATTACTGGTCTTTAAGGCTGTCAATCCCAAGCTTAGAACTACACTCTTTTTTTTTTTTTAGTGATTGCCATAATGCTTTGATGGAAATATGTTCGTTTGTGATAAAATTTAGATCATTTTAATGTGTACAGGCTATAACTCAGTGCAAATTTACTGCTTACAGGCAATTCCTCCTATTGCATAAATTATGAGCATATTTCTTCAAGATAAAATAGACAATTATAATTCTTCAAAGTATAAGAAGTGCAGTTTGTAATTAATATACTGATACTTTCAAAAATCTATAAAATTTAGAATTTTGTCTTTTGATTGGATTGAAGTGTTGATTGCAATGAACATGATTATACATGAATTATGCTGATTGTGGTTTTGACTTTCTCAATTTGTAGCATTTTTTCCCAAGATTAATATAACAAGAGAGATGTCCACTAGATTGGCAACTCTCTGAAGAGCTAATCACAGTGCCAGCACATAGTAAGAGATTAAAGATATCTTTAAATAAATGAGTATGTGAATAAAATATCAGGAGGCTACTACTCTAAAAATTAATAGTAAGACCATCATGAAGAAATGTTTTGAATTTAATATAAGGCAGTATAGGGGATTTTTTAAACCTGCTTAGTGGGTGGCTAAAGAACAGAAATTATATTTTGGTTAAGAAAATAAGAAATGATTCTGGGAAGTGGACTTGGCCCAATGGATAGGGCATCCGCCTACCACATGGGAGGTCCACGGTTCAAACCCCAGGCCTCCTTGACCTGTGTGAAGCTGGTCCATGCGCAGTGCTGATGCGGGCAAGGAGTACCGTGCCACGCAGAGGTGTCCCCCGCATAGAAGAGCCCCACACACAAGGAGTGCACCCTGTAAGGAGAGCCACCCAGCGTGAAAGAAAGTGCAGCCTGCCCAAGAATGGCGCCGTACACATGAAGAGCTGATGCAACAAGATGACGCAAGAAAAGAAACACAGATTCCCAGTGCCACTGATAAGGATAGAAGCAGTCACACAGCAAATGGACAGAGAGATCAGGATGACGCAACAAAAAGAAACACAGATTCCCAGTGCCACTGATAAGGATAGAAGCAGTCACACAGTAAATGGACAGAGAGAGCAGACAACTGGGGGGGGGGGGTGGTTCCAGAGGAGAGAGAAATAAATATAACTAAATAAAGCTTAAAAAAAAAAAGAAATGATTCTGAAAGAATTACAAACTTCTAAGCATTTTTCAAATTTTATCAAAGCAATGATTCTGTTCAAATATATATTTGCCTAGGAAATATTATTAAAAACATGTCATTTTATATCATTTATAAGCCCTGGGAGCTTGCTAGTAGTAATCTTACTGGGAATCTAGTTGTATCCTTAAACAATTCTCTCAGGTAATGTCCATATTAGCCAGGATGAGAAGGTTTCATTCTAATTTACAATAACTTCTTTAAAAAGTATTATCTCTACAAAGCATATCTGTTTATTTTGAAGACTTTTTATATGTAAAGAAATCAAACTTAGATCCAATATGCAATAATGCTCATATGGGCTAATTTAGTGAATGATATCACACACATCACTGTTGACCCTTCCTGGTCAACAAACAACATGCTGTAAAGATGTTTTTAAAAAGGTAAAAAAAAAAAAAAAAAAAAAAAGAACAAAAAACCACCTAAAACAGCAACAATTAAGGGAAGATGGGGAAATGAAGGAGAAATATTCCATCCAAGATTCAAAGTCACAAATGAAAAGACATTTGCTGGACAAAAGTTGAAGGACCTGAATTCTGGTCCTGGCTCTGCCAATAATTAGATACATTGTCTTTAGTAGATCACTTAGTCACTTGCAACTTTGAAATTCTTACAAAAATAATATTAGGGGAAGCGGCTGTGACTCAATAGGTTGGGCTCCCATCTACCATACGGGAGGCCCTGGGTTCACATCCTGGGGCCTCCTTGTGAAGGCAGGCTCACCCACATGCTGCCAAGAGCTGCTGGCCCGGGTGCTGCAAAGAGCCGCCAACCTACAAGCACCGTGGAGGGCTGACTCAGCAAGGTGACACAACAAAAAGGGAGACAAGCAAAAATGCAGAAGAACACACAGCAAATGGACACAGAGAGCAGACAGCAAGCAAGCCACAAAGGGGGAGGAATAAAAATAAATGCAGACACAGAAGAACACACAGCAAATGGACACAGAGCAGACAGCAGGCAAAAAGCTGCAAGGGAGGGGATAAAAAATAATATTAGTACCACTCATTACTGCTACTATATTACTATTACCATTACTATTATTATAAAGAAAGGGTTCTTAGAGTGCTTCCTTCTCTGAGAGCATATAATTTCTGAGACCATTTAGAACCATCACTCTCATTTTACAGGTGAGGGAACTGAGGACTACCTGCCCTGAGAAGTTTATTTAATTGCAGTCCCATTGAGAATCTGTTAATGTACACAAATACAGAAAAATAAATATATGCATAAGAACATGTATTTAAATGTGTGCATAGTCTTTGGAATGTTCAATTTATCAGAGGACGGGCAAAAAGGCAGCCCATGGCCAGGGAAATTTATTTCACAGGCTAGTGCTCATTATTTCCTAGTTAATTGTATGAAGGACCACCATCATGCTTTGTGTCAGAAATGATTTTCCCAAACAGCCTCAAAAGGCTTTGGCATCTTCCAGTTTCTACCTGGACTGAAAGTAAGATCTACACAAAGACTGGGGAAAAGGAATTTCCCTTCCATGATTCTGAAAATAGTAAGAACAGATAGATATAAGAAGTTTCACTCATCAATCCACACACTGTGAAATTACACATGGGCAATTTTCTATTGGTGTTGACATTTTAATTTTTTTATATGTGAATATTACTTAAAAGTCCAATGCATGGCAAACAGTCTTTTCTGCATTGCGTACTTGAAAAGTCTTGGATCAAAGGTCACTATTTTTACTAGTCTCTGAAACTGTGCTGTACTGTAATTCCTTGCCTCCCAAATATCAAGACTTGGCCAAGGCTGCTGAAGGTTCCAACAAACCTGAAATATATATTGCATATGAAGGGGACCTGACTGATGTCGTAAAAGAATGTAGGTCTATTGTTACCATTCTTCTGATTTTCTCAAGAAAAGCCAGAAATCTGTAATTTTTTAGTTTAAGATCTCTCTATGCCTAAGGGCAACAACAAAGTAAAAAAAAATTAATAATGTGCAGGCCAAGCAAAATCTTTGGGTCCCCAATTTTTCCCCTCTGTAATGTAACCATTGAGTGGGCATGGGTGTGTTGCTTTAATCAGTTTTTTAGCACTAACAGCCAGATCCAGTACATCCACATTCCTTAAAAAATGGAGCAACATCAAGATTAAAAGTTAACTGAAAGAACTATTGATTCAATTGGTTTATTCACATGAAGATGTCCAAATATATTTTTGAAAGAATCTTCTTTTAAATGATTTTCGAGACAGTTTGGGTTGCTAAGTACTGATATTGTTGATTTGCCTTTCATCCAGTTATCACCAGATGCACATGACAGGAAAAAAAATTAAAAAGCCAAATTTGTGCAAGTAATTTGTTGTATTGAATAAGAATAACATGAGTGATACCAAATGAGACATCACTGAACTAATGAAGTATTATATGTTTATAATACTCTCCATAAGATGTCAGGTTGCTACTTTAATTGCTAGTTCTATTATTTTTAACATATAAAAGGCTATGTCTTGATTCATAGCTTTCATTAAAGTAATATTTTAGTACTTAGAGGAAGAGGCGGAAATTTCACCTCTAGGAATTTCTGTCACATGAGGATGTTTATTGTTATTTGTAAAGAAATATGGTTGTGTTTTAACAAATAAGAACACAGGTACTTCAGTTGTTGGGACAAAGATAAAATATATTAGAAATTTTATACCCAAAGATGAGATAATCGCTAAGAATCTTGGTCCTTGATGTTTCCTGAAACATGAAGGGTAGCTTCACAATTAATGAGAACTATTTTTCTAAATGTTTGTTACTTTCCCTCCACCTTGTAGTAGATATTGTTTCTCAGAAAAAAAGGCAAAATGCATTAATAACAAAAACAAATTAGCCTCGTTTTTCTAGGGATTCTTCCCCTCCTCCTGCTCTACTACCCAAACTCTTCCCCTCTCCCTCCCTCTCTTCCTTCTTTTCTTGTCTAGATTAAACAAAACCCTTGTTTGTAAGTAGAGGTTTTTACAGTTAAATTCACTACAATTTTAAAAATCATCTTCTTTCTTGCCCAAGTCCCTCTTCTATAGGCAAACAAGGACGCCAAGTTGGTGGCTGCAGTCCTAACTAATTCCTAGGCAATCCTGGCCAAGGTAGACAGTAAACCTCAGTGAGCTAAAAGGAGATCAGCTGATGAGCTGGTGTACTCCTTTAGAATCCTGTGTGCCCTGGGAGAGCTCAGGGCATGGGCAAGTCCATCAAGTTCTAATATCCCCAAACTTCGGCCATTTCACCTAAGCCACTGATCAATACTCTCATCGAGAAAGGCCTTTCCTGACTATTCCTCTAAAGTAACTTAATCATTATAATCATCATTTTGAATTTTGTTTCTTTCTTCCCTTCTTTGTTTTTTAGGAATTTTTTTAAATCAGTTTTATTGAGGAATGATTGATACACAATATTGTACAACTGACAAGCACATATTTAAAGTGTAAAATTTGATTACTTTTGAAGTATGTATACACCTATGAAAGAGCCACAAGCATCAAGATAATAAACATCTATCACCCCCCCAAATTTACCCCCAAAATTTCCTTGTGCGCCTTTATAGTCCCTCCCTCCTACACATCTAGATTAATTATCATGTTCTGAAATTATTTGTGCATGGAATCAAACAAAATGTCCTCTTAATGGTCTTGTTCCTTTCTGTATTATTATTTTGAGATTCATTCATATTGGTGCATGGATCAAGAGTTTAGTCCTTTTTATTGCTGAGTACCTTTCTTTTGTGTGGATATGCCATAATTTGATTATCTTTTCACGTTTGGGTTGTTTCCACTTTTTTTCTTTTGACTTTTACAAACAAAGCCACTGAACTTTCATATGCAAGTGTTTGTATGCTTTCATTTCTCTTAGTTAAGTTCCTAGGAGTGGAATGGCTGGGTCATAAAGTATTTATGTTATTAGCATTTTAGGAAAACTGCCAAACTGTTTCCTCAAGTGACTGAACCATTTGACATTTCCACCAATGGTGTATGAGATTTCCAGATACTCCATATCTTTACCAACACTTGGTATAGTCAGTTTTTAGACATTAGACATTCTAATAGATGTGCAGTGGTACCTCCTTGTGGTTTATTTTGCATTCTGTTAAGACATACTGATGTTGAGCACCTCTTCATGTACATCTTCTTTGGTAAAGTGTCTTCAGGAGGTTACCGGAGATTGAACCCAGGACCTCAAACGTGGGAAGCAGGTGCTCAACCACTTGAGCTATATCTACTCCCTGCCCTTGTTTTCTTGAATTCTGTGAGTATGTGTGTGTGTGTGTGCACATATTTCTACATATATGTATATATTTTGCAAAAGATACGTGATTTACAAATATTTTCTCCTAGTCTTTGGTTTGTCTTTTCATTCTCTTAAAATAGGTTTTCAAATAGGAGAAGGTGATAATTTTCATGAAGTCTAATTTATCAATTTATATTCTTATGGATTGTGCTTTTGGTGTCATATCTAAAAGCTCTTTGCCTAATCCAAGGTCACAAATATTTTCTTCTATGTTTTCATCTAAAATATTTACAGTTTTCAATTTTACATTTAGGTCTATGACCCAGTTGAGTTAATTTTGGTATCTATTATGAGGTATGATCAAAATTCATTTATTTGCATATGGATATCCCATTGTTCCATCACCATTTTCTGAAAGAATATCCTTTTTACCATATATGTTCAGGTCTATTTCTGGATATTCTATGCTGCTGCATTGATCTAATTGTCTACTTTGCTGCCAATACCACACCACCTTTATTACTATAGCTTTATAATAAGCCATGAGAGCAGGTAAAATAGATCCTTTAACTTTGTTCTTTTTCAAAATTGTTTTGGCTATTCTAGGTCCTTTGAATTTCTATACAAATTTTTTAATCTTTACAATTTTTAAGCTTGACAGTTTCTCTAAAAGAAGACTGATGTTGGTGTTTTGTTTTGTTTTGTTTTGTTTGAGATTGCATGAACACTATACATTAATTTGAGGAGAATACATCATAATATTGAGTATTCCTGTTTATTAGCACCATATATCCCTGCATTTATTAGGATATCCCTCAATTTGTGTCAGCAATGATTTGCAGTTTCATGTGCACAGTTCTTGCATGTATTTTGTCAAATTTATCTCTAAGTATTTCATACTGTTGATGTTATTGAAAAAAAGATGTTTGTTTTATTTCAATTACTAATGTTTTGTTACTAGCATATAGAAATACAACCAATGTATATATATATTGATCTCATGCCCTGCAATCTTGCTAAACTGATTTATTTTTTTTATTGACTTTGTAATAATATTACATTAAAAATATATATGTGAGGTCCCATTCAACCCCACCCCCCCACCCCCCCTCTCCCCCCCCCCCAACAACACTCGTTCCCATCATCATGACACATCCATTGGATTTGGTAAGTACATCTTTGGGCACCTCTGCACCTCATAGACAATGGTTCACATCATGGCCCATACTCTCCTCCATTCCATCCAGTGGGCCCTGTGAGGATTTACAATGTCCGGTGATTACCTCTGAAGCACCATCCAGGGCAGCTCCATGTCCCAAAGACGCCTCCACCTCTCATCTCTTCCTGCCTTTCCCCATACCCATCGTCCACCATGTCCACTTTTCCCAATCCAATGCCACCTCTTCTATGTGGACATTGGATTGGTTGTGTCCATTGCACCTCTATGTCAAGAGGAGGCTCAGATTCCACATGGATGCTGGATGCAATCCTCCCATTTTCAGTTGTAATCACTCTAGGCTCCATGGTGTGGTGGTTGTCCTTCTTCAACTCCATCTTAGCTGAGTGTGGTGAGCCCAATAAGTCAGATTGTAGGTGCTGGAGTCTGTTGAGGCTCAGGACCTGGCTATCACATTGTCAGTCCAGAGATTCAAATCCCCTAAATATATCTTAAACCCCAACATTAACTGCACCTCCAGCACATTAGCATGAAAGTCTTATGAAGGGAGATCCCATCTGAGTCCAGATTCATCACACATAAACACCATTTCCAAAGAGGGGCCATCTGCCCTGGTAGTTAACCCCATCGGCCATGACCATAACTCCCATGGGTCTCTTTAGCCCTCAAAGGAACCAATATCTGGGGGTTGTATCTGCTTTATCTGTCTCTCTGACTCTGCTCAGTTGTGCATGAGGGCAATCCTTCTGCCAGCCTCCAGACTCTTTTTTAGAAACTCGTAGCCATATAAACTCATTTCTCCTTTCCATTTCCCCCTTACTTTAGGTCAAACAGCATTTTAAAGTCATGGTATTTTATGTAGACATGGATATTCTGCTGATCCGCATTGAACCTTCCATATAAGTTCATTTTCCAGTTGCATCATCAGTTGGTAGTTGATAGTGGTCCCTCGTTGCCAGGGAGGCTCATCCCCGGGTGTCATGTCGCACGCTGGGGGGAAGGCATTGCATTTACATGCTGAGTTTGGCTTCGAGACTGGCCACATTTGAGTAACATGAAGGCTGACAGGAGGAAATTCCCAGGCACAATGTTGCTCTAGGCCTTGTTCTTATTTTAGGTTTATCAGCTCACAAGCATAGTCATTAGCATCAGGGGCTCACTGTTGAACCCTCACTCCCTCCCGGTCCCCGCCACTGTACCTGGGAGACTGTTGCTGCTCCCCTAGGGACCACGACAGAGCACCACTGGCCAGGAACCCAGTACCCCCCCTGCTGTGGTTTTTAATTGTTGCCACTATGAGTATATCCAAACATTACCATGCACCCTGGACATATGTTCTGTACAGCTCCCTGTCAGCCATATATCACCTGTCATTGGTATCCCATACCAGTATCCCTCCATTACCATTGTTGAAACACTCTGTGATCCAGAACTCCCCGAAATTTGAAGCCCAATATAATGTCATGGTCCCTTACTAGGGAATGGCATATAGCGACGGGTTTAAAGGATAGATAAACAACTTGGATAAAGTTAGATAAAGAGCTTAGATAAAGAATGTTGACTTGAAAAAATTCCACATCCTATCTTTTTCTTTTTTTTTTTTTTTCCCCCCCCACCTAATTATTCAGCTTTTCTTCACAGGAGTCCTAGACCACAGCAATGTATATATATAATATACAGCACTCCCACACATCCACCAGAAAACCTTTTCCCTTCCACAGTGATACTCTTACGCCCTATTCATATCATATTTACTTAAAGTGATGTACAGAGTCTGAGACATTAGCTTTCTAACAAGGTGACATCTGTGCTTACATTATGGTGCATACTTTAGGATACACAGTTCTTTACATTTTTAGTTACCCTATGTTTTACATTATGGTTTACATTATCAGTCTGTCATCTCCTATATGTTATGGTGTAATATTGCATGTTTTATATCCATCCTTGTGTACTCTCAAGAAACTCCTCTCTTACCCCCCATTTACTTTGGTTCCACACATTTAATGTCCATTTTCCCTTCCACCTTGGTGCCCACAGTGACAGCCAACCTCCGTTTCCTGAGGAGCCACTTCCAGAGATAGATGGAATAGTGTTCAGGGCCTAACTTGCTCAACTGCCCCAATGCCCTGGGAGCCACCCTTTCTCTCGAGGGATACAGTTCCCTCTATTTGATGGCATTAGTCCTCCCCAGGATGTGGGTCCACCCCCACTCTCACTACTTGGGTTTCTACCCCATGGTGTCACCCACTCTGGCAGAATGAGCATTTAGACATTCCCCAGGAGCCCATCCTGCATCAGACCCTCCCCTCTGAGCATTCTAAACAGGTAACCCTCTTTATTATATTTTGATATGATTTTCTCAGCATTTTACTCTCCACCAACACCTGACCCTCTCCTGTGTTCGTATGCTACCCCTCCCTCCCCCCACTTTTGGGCAACGTTACCCATCCGTCCCTCCCCAGCCACCCTCAAACCCGCAAAGCCCCAACCAAAGGCACCCCCTTGCCCCCCTTTTATCTCTTCTTTGTGTTCATACTTACCACCATCTCGTCTTAAATTCCACCACTGCAGACATCGGCTCATATCCTTCCTCCACCCTCCGATTTCCTGTAAGCCTATCGTTCAGTCTCTTGCTATCTAGGGCAGCTTGTTTATTTCATATCATTGAGGTCATGTAGTATTTGTCCTTCAATGTCTGGGTTGCTTCACTCAACATAAGGTTCTCAAGATTCATCCATGTTATCACATGTGTTTGTAGTGTGTTTGTTCTTACAGCCGAGTAGTATTCCATTGTGTGTATATACCACATTTTATTGATCCACTCATCTGTTGATGGGCATTTGGGTTGATTCCAACTTTTGGCAATAGTGAACAATGCTGCTATGAACATTGGTGTACATATATCGGTTTGTGTCCTTGTTTTCAGTTCTGCTGGGTATATACCCAGCAGTGGTATTGCTGGGTCATATGGCAAATCTATGGCTAGTTTTTTGAGAAACCGCCATACTGTCCTCCAGAATGGTTGGATCCTTCTGCATTCCCACCAGCAGTGGATGAGTGTTCCCCTTCCTTCACATCCTCTCCAGCACTTGTATTCTTCTGTTTTTTTCATAGCTGCCAATCTTATGGGTGTAAGATGGTATCTCATTGTAGTTTTGATTTGCATTTCCCTGATAGCTAGAGATTTGGAACATTTTTTCATGTGCTTTCTTGCCATTTGTATTTCTTCTTCGGAGAAGTGTCTGTTTAAGTCTTTTTCCCATTTTTTAAATGGGTTGTTTATCTTTTTATTTTCAAGATATAGGAGTTCTTTATATATGCAAGTTATAAGTTTCTTATCAGATATATGATTGCCAAATATTTTCTCCCACTGTGTGGGCTCCCTTTTTACTTTCTTGACAAACTTCTTTGAGGTGCAGAAGGCTTTAATTTTGAGGAAGTCCCATTTATCTATTAGTTCTTTTGCTGCTCGTGCTTTTGGTGAGATATTCATAAATCCATTTCCTATTACAAGGTCCTGTAGATGTTTCCCTACACTGCTTTCTAAGGTTTTTATGGTCTTGACTCTTATATTTAGGTCTTTGATCCATCTTGAGTTGATCTTTGTATAAGGTGTGAGATGGTAATCCTCTTTCATTCTTCTACATATGGCTATCCAGTTCTCCAGACACCATTTGTTGAATAGGCCACTCTCTCCCAGTTGAGAGGGTTTGGTGGCTTTATCGAATATTATGTGGTTGTATATGTGAGGTTCTATATCAGAGCTTTCAATTCGATTCCATTGGTCTATGTGTCTCTCCTTATGCCAATACCATGCTGTTTTCACCACCGTAGCTTTATAGTATGTTTTGAAGTCAGGTAGTGTGATTCCTCCAATTTCGTTTTTCTTTTTCAGTATGTCTTTGGCTATTCGGGGTCTCTTTCCTTTCCAAATAAATTTCATAGTTAGTTTTTCTAGTTCCTTAAAGAAGGCTGTGTTGATTTTTATTGGGATTGCATTGAATGTGTAGATCAGTTTTGGTAGGATAGACATCTTAATAATGTTCAGTCTTCCTATCCATGAACAAGGAATAGTCTTCCATTTATTTAGGTCTTCTTTGATTTCCTTGAACAATCTTGTATAGTTCTCGGTGTATAAGTTCTTTACCTCTTTAGTTAAATTTATTCCTAAGTATTTGATTTTTTTATTTACTATTGTGAATGGTATTTGTTTCTTGATTTCCTCCTGATCTTGCCCATTATTGGTGTACAGAAATGCTACTGATTTTTGCGCATTGATCTTATAACCTGCGACTTTACTAAACTCATTTATGAGTTCTAGAAACTTCGTTGTAGATCTCTCAGGGTTTTCTATGTATAGGATCATGTCATCTGCAAATAATGAAATTTTGACTTCTTCCTTTCCAATTTGAATGCCTTTTTATTTCTGGTTCTTGCCTCAGTGCTCGAGCAAGTACTTCTAAGACAATGTTAAATAGGAGCGGAGACAGTGGGCATCCTTGTCTTGTTCCTGAGTTTAGAGGGAAGGAGTCTAGGATTTCTCCATTGTAAACAATATTGGCTTTAGGTTTTTCATATATACTCTTTATCATGTTCAAAAAATTCCCTTGTATTCCAATCTTTTGGAGTGTTTTTATCAAGAAAGGGTCCTGTATTTTGTCAAATGCTTTTTCTGCATCAATAGATATAATCATGTGATTTTTTTCCTTCAATCTGTTTATATGGTGTATTACGTTGATTGATTTTCTTATGTTGAACCATCCTTGCATACCTGGGATGAATCCCACTTGGTCGTGGTGTATAATACGTTTAATGTGTTGTTGAATACGATTAGCAAGTATTTTGTTAAGTATTTTTGCGTCTAGGTTCATTAGAGAAATTGGTCTGTAATTTTCCTTTCTTGTGATGTCTTTGTTTGGCTTTGGTACTAGGGTAATGTTGGCATCATAGAAGGAGTTGGGTAATGTTCTTTCTGTTTCGATGTTTTGGAATAGTTTCAGCAGGATTGGTGTCAGTTCTTTCCGGAATGTTTTGTAGAATTCACCTGTGAAGCCATCTGGCCCTGGGCTCTTCTTAGTTGGGAGATTTTTAATAACTGATTCTATCTCTCTGCTTGTGATTGGTTTGTTAAGATCATCATTTTCTTCTTTTGTCAATATGGGCTGCTTATGTGTTTCTAGGAATTTGTCCATTTCCTCTAGATTGTCATTTTTGTTGGAATATAGTTTTTCAAAATATCCTCTTATGATAGTCTTTATTTCTGTGGGGTCAGTGGTGATATCGCCTTTCTCATTTCTTAATTTGTGTATTTGCATCTTCTCTCTTTTTTTCTTTGTTAGTGTTGCTAAAGGTTTGTCAATTTTGTTAATCTTCTCAAAAAACCAGCTCTTGGTCTTGTTTATCTGTTCAAGTGCTTTCTTATTTTCTATTTCATTTAGTTCTGCTCTTATCTTTGTTATTTCCTTCCTTCTTCTTCCTGTTGGGTTACTTTGTTGTTGTTTTTCTAATTCCTTCAAATGTGCAGTTAGTTCTTCAATTTTTGCTCTTTCTTCTTTTTTGATATATGAATTTATGGCTATAAACTTCCCTCTCAGTACTGCTTTTGCTGCATCCCATAAATTTTGGTATGTTGTGTTATCATTATCATTTGTTTCAAGATAGTCATTGATTTCTTTTGAGATTTTCTCTTTGACCCACTGTTTTTCTAAGAGTGTGCTGTTTAATTTCCAAATCGTGGTGTGAAATCTGGGCTTCTGTCCCTTGCAAATCTCCAGCTTGACTCCACTGTGGTCAGAGATAATGTTTTGTATGATTTCAATCTTTCTGAATTCGTTCAGCCTTTCTTTGTGGCCTAGCATATGATCTATCTTGGAGAATGATCCATGTGCGCTTGAGAAAAATGTATATCCTGCTGTGTTTGGGTGTAGCAATCTATATATGTCTATTAGATCGAGCTCCTCTAATATACTATTCAGATGTTTTGTTTCTTTGGTGATTCTCTTTTGAGATGTTCTGTCCAGAGTTGATAGTGGTGTATTAAAATCCCCCACTATAATTGTAGATGTATCTATTCTTTCACTTAGTTTTTCCAGCGTTTGCCTGACGTATTTAGAGGCACCCTTGTTAGGGGCATAGATATTTATGATTGTTCGATCTTCTTGACAGATTTTCCCTTTGACTAAAATGTAGTATCCTTCTTTGTCTCTCACAATTGTTTCACATTTAAAGTCTATTTTGTCTGATATTAATATAGCTACTCCTGCCTTTTTTTGGTTATTGTTAGCTTGTATGATTGTTTTCCAGCCATTCACTTTCAATCTCCATGCGTCTCTGGGTCTAAGATGTGTCTCTTGTAGACAGCATATGGATGGGTCATATTTCCTTATCCAATGTCCCAGTCTGAATCTTTTGATAGGTGAGTTTAATCCGTTGACATTCAGTGTTATTACTATCAAGGAATTATTTGTGTTAGCCATATTTTGATTGGATTTGTGTTTGTCATATTTTGTTTGTATATTTTTTTTGGTCTTTTTTGTTGTTGTTGTTGGTCTTATACTCTCCTCCAACTTTGCCTTTCCTGTTTTTTCCTTTCTTCCTGCAGAACTCCCTTTAGAATTTCTTGAAGGGGAGGTTTCTTGTTGGTATACTCTTTCAGTTTCTGTTTGTCTGCGAATATTTTGAACTCTCCATCATGTTTGAATGCTAGTTTAGCTGGATAGAGTATTCTTGGTTGGAAATTTTTTTCCTTTAGTACCTTGACTATATCATACCACTGTCTTCTTGCCTCCATGGTTTCAGAAGAGAAATCAGCACTTAATCTAATTGAGCTTCCCTTGTATGTGATGGTTTTCTTTTCTCTTGCTGCTTTTAGGATTTTCTCTTTGTCTTGAGCCTTGGATAATTTGACAAGTATATGTCTTGGGGTGGGCCTGTTGGGGTTTATGACTTGTGGAGTGCGCTGTGCTTCTTGGATATGTACATCTGTCTCTTTCAGTAGATTTGGGAAGTTTTCAGCCATTATTTCCTGCAACACTCCTTCTGACCCCTTTTCCTTCTCTTCACCTTCTGGAATGCCTATAATATGTATGTTTGAGCATTTTGCATTGTCATTCAGGTCCCTAAATCCTAATTGGATTTTTTCTATCTTCTTATTAACCCCTTCTACTATCTGTTTGATTTCTGATGTACTGTCTTCCACATCACTAATTCTCTGCTCTGTCTCTTCTAGTCTGCTGATATTTGCTGCAAGTGTATTTTTGATTTCTTGAACTGTGGTGTTCATTCCCATCATATCTGTTATGTTTTTGCGTATGTCTGCAATTTCCCCTCCAAGTGATGTCTTCATGTTGTTAACCTCTTTCATTACTGCATCAAATTTGTCGGTGATAAATGTTCTGAGATCTTTCATTGCTTGTGCCAAGTTTTGTTCCCCTTCGTGATTATTGGTTTGTTGATTGGATTCAGCCATGTTTTCCTGATTATTGGTTTGGTTTGTAGATTTTTGTTGCTTTCTGGTCATCTCTTTATTTTGATGAATTTAATCAGTTCCTTAGCTTCTTTGTCTGCTCTTGTAGGTTAATTAGTTGTTATTTTTGCATAGGTGTTATATCTTCTCTTTGTCACTTTTTTCTTCTTATTCTAGTTACTTGTTGTTGGTTAAGCTCACTTTAGAGGAAAGTATTAGTGTTGGGGAAAGGCAATTGTGTAAGCAAGGGAAAAATGCTAAACTGATTTATTAACTCTAAAAGGTTTTTGTAGAGTCCACAGTGTTTTTTATATAGACAACCACATCATCTGCAAATAAAAAGAGTTATGCTTCTTCAATTTCAATCTAGATGTTTTTCATTTCTTTTCCTTATCTTGTTACACTGGCTAAAAGCTTCAATGCAATGCTGAATAGGAACTGTAAAGGGGGACAGCCTCACCTTGTTCCTGAACTTAAAAGGGGGAAGCATTAGCTTTTCATCCTTAAATATGATGCTAACTGTAGGTTTTTCATAGATGCCCTTTGACAACTGTTTCCTTCTATTTAGTTTGCTGAGAGTTTGTTTTGTAATTGATACTGCATTTTTTAAAAATCTTTTTTGTCTATTTATATGACCATATGTTTTTTTTTCTTTATCTATGTTTATGGCCATCTGTTCTGATAATGTGGGTGGATTATATTGACTGATTTCTGAATATTAAATCACCCTTGCATTCCTGGGCTAAACCCCACTTGGTCATTGTAGCAGTTTGATATAGTTATGAATTTCAAAAATAGATATTAGATTATGTTTGTAAACTGGTCTGTACCTGGGTGTGATTAAATTATAATTAAGGCTTTGATTGGCCACATCAGTAGAATGTTGAGGGTGGTGACTCACAGATAAAAGGCATGGCAAAGGACAGAGTTGAAGGGTTTTTAATGTTGAAGTTTTGACATTAGAGTTTGATACTAAAGTCTTAAGCCAGAGCCCCAGGAAGTAAGCTCACAGAGGAAAGAGAAGCAAGCCCCAGGAAGAGAGGAACCCTGAGCCCAGAGAGAAGCAAGACCCATGAAGAGAGGAACCCAGGAAGCCTCGCAGATGCCAGCAGCCATCTTGCTCCAACATGTGAAAATAGACTTTTGTGAGGGAAGAGTAACTTATGCTTGGTAACTGTAAGCTGGTAACTGTAAGTTCCTACCCCAAATAAATACCCTCTATAAAAGCCAACAGGTTTCTGGTATTTTGTATCAGCACCCCCTTGGCTGACTAATACAGTCATGATAAATTATCTTCTTGAATATTATTGCATTTAATTTGCTAAAATTTCATTAAGAATTATTTGCATTCATGTTCAGGAAGGATCTTGGTATATGATTTTCTTTTCTTGTAATGTCTTTGTCTAGTTTTTGGTATCAGAATGATGCTGCCCTCATAGAATGGGCTGAAAAACAGTTCTTCTTTTTCTATTCTCTGTATGAATCTGTATAGAACTGGTGTTTCTTCTTAAAATGTTTGGTAGAATTCCCACAGAAGCTAATGAAGCCCTCTGGGCCAGGAGTTTTCTTTGTGTAAATGTGTTTAATTAAAAATTCAATTACTTTAAGAGACAGAACTATTCAAGTTACCTATTTTTTTTTCAGTGAGCACTAGTAGTTTGTGTACTTTAAGGAAACTTGTAAGTCCTCAAATTTATTGGCACATAGTTGTTCATAATATTCCCTTTTTATCCCTTATCAAGTGTGTGATATTACCTCTCTCATTACTGATACTGATAATGTATGCTCTCTTTTTTTCCTGAATAGTCTAGCTGGAGATTCATAAATTTCTTTGATCTTTTCAAAGAAGCAGCTTTTGGTATCATCAATTTTCTCTATTGTTCTGTTTTCTATTTCATTGATTTCCACTCTGATCTTTATTATCCCCTTTCTTCTGCCTAGGTTAGGGTTGATTTGTTTGTCTTATTCTAGTTTCTTAAAGTGAAGGCAGTGGTCATTGATTTGAACTCTTTATTCTTTTCTTATATAGGCATCTAGTGCTATAAAAATTTCCCCTTAAATACTTCTTGAGGAGCATCCTGCAAATTGTAATATGTTGTGTTTTCATTTTCATTCAGTAAAAAATATTTTCTAATTTCCCTTTTAATGTCTTCTTTGACCCATGGCTAATTTAGAAATGTGTTATTTAGTATCCAAATATGTGGGGATTTTCCAGACAGCTATTGCTATTGATTTCTAATTTAATTCTATTCTAATTTTCATCTCTAGAAATTTGAGTCTTTTCATCCCTACCGTGCTCAGCATGCTCAATCTCTCCTCTAGCTCCTTGTATGTATGAAATACAGTTATAATAACTATTTTAATTCCCTGTCTATTAATTCAAACACTGTTATCCTTTCTGAGCCAGCTAACTGATTTTTCTACTTATTATCCTGGACTAAATGAGCTAGAGCAGCTTTGGCTCCCCATTCCATAGTCTGACCTTGTCCTTGTCTTTACAAGTTGATGCTTAAATGTGACTCCAATTTATAGCACTGATTCTGTTCCATAAGTCTTGTTCCCTACTCTACATGCAACCCCACATCAAACTAGAACTTGCTTTGGGTTTGCCTGCCCCCTGCCCAGGAACTATGTGTTTTAGGACCCCACTAGCGCTGGCCAACTTGTACAATGCCAAGCTACTGTCTCTCTCTCCCTTCTGCCTGGGTTTATTGATTGATGGACCCTACTCATCCACTGAGATATCCTCTGCTCCACTTGGCACTTTCTGGCAATTGTTTGAATGGATTTTGACCTCCAGGAACCATAGTATTGTGGCTAAGAGTGGACTATAGTCTGATTGTCTTGTTTAGTCTTCCTGCACAACCACTTAGTAGACATGGCTTTAAGCAAGTGGTTAACTTCTCTCTATTTCAATTTCTTCATTTGTAAAGATAATAATGATACCTACTTCATCAGGTTGTTGTCAGGAATAAATATGGCAAGGCAATATATAGAAATTAGAATAATGGCTGGTTCAGAAATTTTTATTTGTTAGAGTAAAGGGTCCAGCCAAGGTTTGCACTTGGGAATCTGACTCTGTAGCCCATGTTTCTAACCATTATGTGATATTTCTACACCTGTTGGACAGTCTGCTCTGCATGTCAGAGCAAATTTGCCTTCTGCACTTGTGACTGGGTCAGTTTCTCTGATGCCTAAGTGCCCTATCCCCAGAGGTAGTTCTGGTTTCAGCCTTAAGCACACCCTAACTGCCCATTACCCAGCCAGAAGTAGTTGTGTAATGGCTTTCTAAACTATCCAGAAGTACATAGGACTTCTTTTGTCAGTACTAGGTGAAATCAAAAGATGAAAGAGCAGAAAAAAGAAAGCCTCTAGGATTTCCAAACTGTTAGAGATAATCAAAATTCTGCCTTATTACTAACTTGAAACAAAATCTATTTTTTATTTTTAATTTAACTTTCCTAAGTCAGAATAAAACAGAGAGGAAGGACACTTACAAGCCAGCAGTATTTGTCTCCTTGATTTTTCTTTCACAGTTTAATATTTCATATTTGCAAGGAAGAGAAAAGATTAGGAATACACAGAAAACCCTAAAACATTTGATTAGAAATCAAAATGGAAATAATTGAGTTCTGATAATTATGAGAAAAACAGTAGCTTGTCTACAACATAGGTGCATCTTGAAGGCCATCATTTCACCTCTAAAAATATTTAAGACCGCTGCCAAACAGTAGCATACATTTTAAGATTAAAAATTAATATTGATATTATGAACACAAATTTAAACACCTAATGAACATTCTGTCTAAGTCAGGAGGTATCCCAGTTTGACTGCTCAGAAATCTTGAAAATAACATTTATCATCTTGAACTAAATAGCTCACAAACATTACCTTTTCTGTAGGGTTAATTTATAGCCTCCTTGCAATGTTCCTTCAGCAGCCTTGACTCTGATTGGATGACCAACAGCTAGGCAGCCCTGAGTTATCGCTTGACTCAGGATCATTCCAGTCTTCCAATGAATAGAGAGGGGGAGAAAGGTCTAAATAAGTTAAAAGAACCAGAAAATTCAACAATGTGTCACAAATAGTGAGGTCATTATGCCTGGATAACCCCGGATATTAACAGTTGCCGAAAGTGAAACACTACCCACAACTTAGCAGCCAGTGAGCCCTGCTCAGAACCAGTGATCTTCTGTCCAACAAGGGTGGCATTTTACAGTTCAGTGCAAAATAAAACCGACCTTGATATCTTCATTTGTCCTTTATTTCTGTGCATATTTCACAGTGCAGCGATTTGGGGTCCATTACGTGTCACTTGCTATAGTTCTAACTACAGAGCTTACTTGAAATATGTATGCACAGAAAAAAAAAAGTGCAGTGAACTGAAATCTTTAAAACAAATCCATAACCTTTGTATTGATTTAAAGTTTTATTCTGGGTCTAAATACCATGGGTTAAATATTTTATGGTGTATGAGCTGCTTTTGTTTTAAATGTTAAGATTCTCTGCTAAGGAAATTGAGAATATTGCTCGAATGGCCATTTAACAATTTTGTTTGTGAATCAACACAACATTTTAAATAAGTAACAACCACTGAGGAATTTATTATCTATACTGGAGATTTATGATAGACAAAATTCTCTGTCTTAAGTTAAATAGTTTATTTTGAAAGGAAGAAGGGAGAATCCAATCTAAAAGGACTTTCAAAGTTGGCTTCTTTGTAGCATGTAACTTTTATTCCTTGTGTTTTTGTTGCACAGAAAAGAAACATAAGATGACTGAGGAAAAGCATGTTTAAAGAATTTTTGTTCTAATAAGCACAGAATAGAATCCTCCTTTGAATATGCTTGTCAATACAGAAGAGAAAATTCCTTGGGGTAAGGAAAGAGAACCTCCATTGATTTAGCACTTTCTGTGTACCAGATACTATGCTTGAACTTCAGACATGCATTCTCATTTAATCTCTTCAGTAACTGTGAAAGGTAGGCATAATTAATTCTATTTTATAAATGAGGAAATGAAGCTTCAGTGTGGCTGAGTCAATTCCCCAAAGTCCATACAAGGCAGAGCCAGGATCCCAATCCAGATCTAACTCCAAAGTCCATACTTTTCTCATTAAGCATTTCTATTATTTTTGAGACCATTTTAAATAAGGTTTTCTGATGTCATGAAATTCCAGAAACAGCGAATTAGTCTATAGTGGGAGCAGATGTGGCTCAAACAGTTGAGATCCTGCTTCCCACGTGGGAGGTCCTGGTGCCTCCTAAACACAAAAACAAACAACAAGCAAACAAATGAAAAAAAAAACAACTCAGAGGAGCTGATGTGGCTCAGTGGTTGAGTGATAGCTTCCCACTTACGAGGTCCCAGGGTTCCATCCCTGGCCCTGATACCTCGGGGGGAAAAAATTAGCCTGTAATGAGGAAGCAAAAGGAGATACAGGAATACAGGAGGAAGAGTGGATAAAAGTTGCACCATCTCTTTCTAGACATAAATATCTGGCAGCAATTACAAAACATATTTCAATGGTAAGAGGCTTGGGGAGGATAATTATGGGGAGGATAATCAATTTAAATCAAGGCAAATCATATAAAATGGAGATTAAAAATTAAATATTGCCATACACTGGTTAAAATCTGCATTAGGCATTGTTCATATTTCATATTCAGGAATTTCTTTAAAAATGCTATCCTTGCAAAGACAATATGCCAAAGAATAATATGGAGCTAACCCAGCAGGCACCATGGAGCTGAGTGGTGAAGCTCAACAATGAAGATTAACAAATAGAAGCAAATGCCATTCATATAAATCCCACAAAAGTGGTGAGCCTGAGGACTGTAAATAAGTTTGATGCTTGGTTTAAGTCCACTCTGGGGTGCAAACAAATCAGCATGTCTGGAAGTGAACGAATGTTCACTTGGAGGTCTACAGAAGTCCTCTGGGCTAGACAATGCCAAGAGCAAAGAGGCGGTACTGGCAACATCCAACAGTTTATCACACTTCCCCTTGCATGCTCATGTGCAGTCACAGCACCGAGTGCTGGGGCAGCAAAAGGAGCCAGCGAGCAAGCAGAAGTCACTCTGGGATCAAGGACATTCTTGGGTACCTTAGTGATCAACCACAAGCTGGCTGCAGGCCACAGGGCAGGCGGCACTATCTGACTTCCGCCACTCGCTTGACTAGCTGAGGAACTGTGCTTTCTGATGGAAACGGAGGCATGCAGGACAATACTGGGATCCACCTATACCATGAGGAGAAGTAGGCATTTTTAACTTACAGCCTGAAATTTAACCTTCTTCAACTTGCCTAAATTAAGTTATCCTAGAATATTATGTTTCTGATTGAGAAGGTCTTTTCAGAGAATAGAGTTCAACCCCATTCAATTGAACCCAGTCAATACAGTGTTGAGCATCAACTCTGATATGCAAGGCTCTAGACCGTATGATGTTGGATAGTATAAAACTTTTCCTTCTTACAACAGGGCAGAGGCAACAACACATACACACACTCACAATTTCAAGTTAAGCTTCACATGAATGATTAAATAGTGTTATAGGTGTGCAAAGAATGGTAGGATCATTTCTGCTGGAGTGATTAAAAAATGGAGCATCCTAAAAGAGGTAATATCAGAAAGAGGACTTTACAGATGAAGATAGTTAAAACAGGAACAACGAAGACTAAAAAGGTACAAAGTAAAGGCAAGAAAATATAGTCAATGGTGCTAGGATTTGTGAGTAGTCTCAAAAAGGTAAGTTTGACCAGATTGGAGAAGGTATAAAGTATAAGGTGGTGGAGTTGGGTGGACAGTGGGGAACCAGGAAAGCTTTAAATAGGGAGAGACTGGATTATAGCAGATTTTAGTAAGGATGATCCTGTAAGGATAAACATAATGGTTTGTGGAACAGAGCTATCAAAGTCAGGGAGAGCAGCTGGGAGTCTGTAAAATCTCCTAAAAATAAAGGGATTTGAGCTGAGACTTCAGAGACAGTTGTTGGGATGGACAGAAGGGGACTGAGCTGGGAGTTACTACATCCATTTAACACAGGCTCATTATCTGATTACATAAATCTAAGGTATTGTGCAACCTTCCAACTTTTCTCCTTAGATCTGATTGTCAAATTATTAGGCACTCACATCACCTTTGGAATTCTGCTAACTCATCGTCAATAAACTTTCTCCTAACTGATATGATCACTTTCCCTGAGTAAGCATGCTCTTTATAATTTAAGTACCAGTATTTATTTGTATAACATGAAGCTTGAAGCCCAGTAAATGACATTCCTTCTTTAGCAATTTACATTATTTTCTAATACTAAAAAGTCCACTCTGTATCTGTGCTAATACTATATATTTGTCTAGTATTTTTTAAAATACAGAAATTAAGTGATGATTTAAAAGATATTTTACAAATGTAATAAGGCTAGAACATAAGCTGCAACTACAAATATATTTGGTAATTCTTTTATAATGGTTATAAAATAATTCTCTTTCTCAAGAGAGGAAAATGTCATAGGATTCCTAGACGTGAAAATAAAAATTAAAGAAAAAAAGCGACCCTACCACATAAGCAGATTTAGCTTACAGCTGTTTGATTGTGTATTTCACAGTTAGCCAGAACTGGATGGATTCTGGAGGGGAATCCCCTACAGTTTCTGAACAATGATAAACTATATTGTACTAATACATCCTCCACAGGACTCAGCATTTAAAGTAGCATTCTTACTCAACCGCCTAACTCCAAGTTGCCATCACACTCAAAACTCCCCTCTGCAACTGGGCAGAAGATTGTTATGACAGGAATTAGTCAGACAGAAGAACCACACTGCCAAATACTTCTTTGTACAACACCTGCTGCCAGTGCCTAAATTCTTGTTATCTACACAACATGTTTTAATCTTTTAACAGTTGGCTTATTGGTGAAGAGTGAAGGGGTCCTTTGTGTCTGTCTTGGTTTGGCACCCAGTATTAACACCATGCTGTTTTTCAAGAGATATTTTGCTGGACAGTTCCCAAATGATTCTACCTAGAGCAGACACAGCCAGGCCCACTAACTCAGTTACATTTCATGGTATTAAAAAGAAAAAAAAAATCCAAAAGTGACAATGGAATTAAATTTCTCTTTTGTGATTCACTTCTTTTTTCTTTTGAATTTAATCTGATAATTTAGCTTTAGACCAAACATTTATGAGGATGGGGAGATAAAAACTGAAAATTTGAATTCAGAAAAGAAAAAGTATACTGACAATCTACAAAACAAAATGCTACATGCCTACATGTGTATGTGTGTGTGAAAGCACATAATAGCATTTATGTTGAAATTGGTATCTAAATACATATCATGCTAAATATCTATTTATCTACCTATATATATATATTCTTCCTTTAAATGACCATTATAATTTTGCTTGTCTGGATGTACTATACTGATGTAGTAACAGCCAGTGGTAAAAAAATGATGTATGTACATGCTAGATCAGTTAAACCTTTTTGTTTAATTTTTTCCCAAATGACCAATGAAGGTGGAGTAGCCATCAATATTCTTTATGAAAATTCAGAATAACAAGAGAAACACTTAGGTCTTTACTCGCAGGTTGACCAAGGAACAGAATACAAGATAATAAATTTTTTCTTGAAAGGAGAAACTCATAGATCACAATCTACATTCTGAACAAATTGCTTACTACATAGAAATTTTATAATATTTTTGCCTTTGCTAATGAAATTTGAGCCCAGTTAAAAAACTTTATATGCAAATGTATTACTATGATAAGAAATATTGTAAAATCTATTTTCTCATTTCCCTTTTATTTTTCCCATTCTCAAAATCTATATCTGATGAATCTATGCACATCTAAGGTCAAGAATTGGAAAAATATGAAGGCAGAAAATGTCATCAGGGACAAAATTATGTGACCAAACTAGGCAAAATATCTGAAATCTGAAGCCCTCATATAGTTCCCAATTATTGTTGTAAAATATAAGGAAGGGACTTGGGATTTTATTATTAAATTTCCTGTTTCCAACTCTAATGGCAATTGGTTCAAAATTTAAATGAAAATTAATTTTGTATTTGTCCCAGTATATAAATTATTTGTAGAAAACATTATTTTTCAATGACTTTCTCTCCAAAGAAAGGTTTTTCTTTTCTTAGTCTCCTTTATGACATACAGAATACTGCATTCTGTCAGCATCCCAAACTGCTAAATTTACAAGTCACTTTTGAATTTAAAACCACAATTTGCTGTTCTTGCTGTTTCCATACTTAAAGTTGTCACTAATGTCCTGCTGATATCTGCAAAGTCACATACTAAAGGGCTAAGATCAAAATTAATTTCCTTTTCATTTTGGCAGAATATATGACCTGCCAAACACTGTAGTCCATTTTTCTGGTGTATTTTCCCAAAACCAGGCATTCCTTGCACTATTTCTGTCATTTCTTTTTTTTCTTTTATATTAACTATCATGAAGTTTAAATCTCATCCAATTCATGGAAATGCATAATTTTATTGTCCTTTTACTCGATGGAAATAAAAAGTGTTGCCAATTTAAGTAATAATAGAGAGCTGTTGAAAGATGTTTTAGCCAAATTGTCAATTCATAGTAGACTCTAAATATTTTTTTGAAATGGATAAAGAGCAACAGGTTGTAATTGTCAGGGTTATATCTGTCTCTGACATTACTAACAGGGATTATATGTTCTAAATTTTTCTCTGTAGGAAAGGTTTTACTTGTCAATAAGAGATTTAAAAGAACAGTCAGGGGTTGAGCACTGATATCTCTATCTCAAACCAATTTTCAAACGTATGCATCAAGAATATCAGCTTTTGCCTCCCTTCTCTCCACCCCGGTTGTAATCCTCTTAGTGTCTTCTTTACCTCAATGAGCAGCAAGATTCTACAATGAAATATCCTGTAGATATCTGTGACTTCAGCCTGAATCTATCATTAAAAGTACTTCTTTTCAGGTTATTAGATTACTGTTCCCAATGCACTGATCACCACTCTGTGATTAATCAGAGACATTTTCTGAGAGGATTTTAAAGGTTTCATAGCTAAGGGAGGACCATTTTTCTCTTCTTTACCAGCCAGTTTGTCATTTCTTTATTTTCTTACGCAACTCTTTGGTTGGACAAAAATTTTAGTCAATTACAGCTTCTTCCAAAAATGCAAAAGGGTACAAACGTGTTTAAGATGAGTGTTTTCTCATTTTCACTAAATCATTGAAATCAATTAATAATGAAGAAAGAACTATGAAATGCTATCATCCAGTTTTTCAACTTTAGAAAGCATAGTTATCTTGTAAAGTCCTACTCTGGGAAAATATCAAATAGAGATGCATCCTTAGGGGTTCCCTCCCCCCATCCCTGATGTTCCTCTGGTATCAACTTTTTTTTAGAATTTAGTGAATCATCTAATGAATTCAATTCAGTTTAGCTAAGTCTGAGCATTTAGATAGTGCAGCGGAGACAAGAATGATAGGGATAGTTTCTTTGCTTGAAGAATTTTCAAACTAGCACAGCAGATAAGACAAGAACTTCAAGAATTAGCTTCCTAACATAAGAATCTTATTTCTGCTATAATATTTTCAATGGCTTACTGTTTTCTATAGAACAACATCTAGACTCCCTAACATTGAATTGAGGCCCCTCTTGATCTAATCTCAATATTTCCAGGGGAATCCACCACTCTCCCCTATCTACCTCAATGAGATCTGAAATGCACTCATACTTGGAGCACTAGTTGACTTTAATTCAAGCAAAAAATATTGTAAGAACAGCTTAGTGTTGCTGTAATGACATAAGAAGGATGAAATTGGGGTAACAAGGCCAGAAAAATCATATCTTGGTTGGGGGTAAAGTTGATGTAAAGAAAGATATCATGAAAGAGACACAGATCAGATATGGCTAGAATGACAGGCAGGATTTCCACAAGCACTATTGAATGCCATCGATGTGCTAAGCACTGTGTGCTAGGATACAGCACAAGGGTGACAGAGAAGTCCAAAGAGTGGTGACAAAGAGAGGAAGGAAGGTTGAATTCCAGGTAGAGGAATCTGCATGGACATCATTTAACAAAAGCATGGACTGCTTCAAAAAAGAACATATGAAAACTCTAACTTGGCTAACACACAAAGAACATATTGAAGAATAGTGAGCACTTAAAGATAGTTAAGGTCTAAACTGAAAAAGCCATTAATCAAAAAATGTAGTGTGCACTTGCTCTACATTCAAGGATTTGTGCTGACATTTATGGACACAAAGATGAGTAAGAAATAATGTCTTTTTCCCAAGGAATTCTCAATTTAGTGGAGGAAAAAGACACAACAACAAATGCCTACAACAGAACACAAACTATAAGAACAATTTTCAAAGGGAAAAAAGAAGTTCTGAGAACACACAATATTTAGAGATTAATTCTTTCTGGATAATCTGGGAAGGTTTCATGAAAGAAGAGGAAGTTGAGTGATGACTTAAGAGGGAGGGATGACACAGGAGGCCAGGGATGTTAATGGCAGGGGGTACATCCTAAGTAAAGAATAATCCACGTGATGGCACAAGTATACCAATGTGAAATTCATTAATTCCAACTGTAGCATAGCATACAGAGAAGATCAAGATGAGGAAAATGTTGGGAGAGTAAGCTGAGACTGGGAGTAGATGGGAGGAGAATCGTGGAAATCACTGAAGGCCAGAAGAGGACTTGGAACTTGATTCAGAAGTCAATAGCAAACCTAAAAAGGAATGCCATGGGATCCTACATATGGTTAATAAACATTGCCAAGTGAATTTAAAAATAAAAAAGGGATTAGTTTGTAGGGAACCATTTAAATTACTTGCATTTTCTAAATTGCTCAAAAACAGACAGGATTAGGAATATTTATTTTATTCTATTTTTATAATTTAGCTTCATAGACTCCTTAAAACAACCAAGATTTTCAATACGTATTTTGATGTAACAGAGAGACTACAGTCAGCAATGAGAAATTAAAAGAAAGTAGGAAGTAAGGCACCAGGCAGGTTGACAGGAAGCCCTACTTTCTATTGGCATTCCCATCTCTGTCAGTGGTATTTGGTTTTAATTTCATATGTTCAAAAACTAAAACTTATGAAGCTGAATTAACAATGGCCCTATATAGAGTTTACCAGCTAAGAAAAACAAAATAATCATTCCTTCTTTGGAGACTTATCAAATGCCTTTCATAGTTCAACTGGAGAAAAAACATCTTCTATTCTGAAAGGAGATATAATTAAAGACAAATTTAAAAATAAGTTCCTAGATTGGGGTGGCATGAATTGAGTTTTCTAAAGAACTCAAGTTGCCTAGAGAGATTGACATATAGAGGAAACAAACCAAATCTCAAAGTACAAAGAGATAGCAGCCACTTTAAAGACTTTCTTAACCAACTCGTACTTATTAATACAAATGCAAGAATGAAAATATGCTAAACAATGGGACTTAAATGATATAAATTCAGGAAGAATTATTTTTTTCAATAAGAAAGCTATGTACCACTTCAGTTTTAAAGTGCTTAATTAATTAACAGGAAGTAAAGACTACTAGCCCCAACATCTGTAAAAATAGTATATAGTTTTCAAATATGTACCATAAATATCCATTCATTCACTAGACATTGACCAAGCACCCAAAACATAAAAGTCACATTGTCGATTATTATAACAAATAATTCTGACCTTGTTCTGTATGAAATGGTCCTCCAGGTCTACTTTTTCAAATTGAGCAGGTATCACCTGACTGGTATAGTTAAAATTAAGTGGAAATCCCTCACAAACTTCCCATCTAAGAAGAGTAAAATACGTAATTATTTTTCTTAGAAGAATTTATTTAATTATAATTATTTATTTATATTTATTTATATTTTTATATATATTTATATTTATATATTTTTATATATTATATATATAATTATTTAATTATAATATTCTTTAACCTACAGATTAATAATGTATGCCTCAGTCCCTACTAGTGACTAAACCAGTATATAGTCATAATCTTTTTAAAGAGAAATTTGAAAAATGCCTTGTTAGCCATAATTGGAAAAGGGAAGGCTTTAAAATCTTAACTCACAATAATTAATGATTTTGGGGAAATCCCATGACCAATTAATTTTTAATAGAACAAAGAAATAAAAAATAATTTTTAATATTACAAAATTACTCAGAATGGAGACCATCTTCACTGATAAATTTATATAGTAACTATGCTAGACAATGAATAATGAATCCTGTTTTATACTTAAAATGGTTATGTTAGACATGCTAGCCTGGTATTTTTAAGAAAGCCTTAAGGGGTAGCATAGTCTAGCAGGTACACAGACAAAACACAAACTTGAGAGCTTAGGTTCCACTTATCTTACAAGAGAGGATTCTTACCCTAAAAAGAATTATCTCGCTCAACCCTGATATCTTAGAATTCAACAGAAACCAATCTTAGGATTGGCGATAGTATTTTTTATCAACACTCTAATAAAGATGAATAAGGTATGACTTTGAATTCAAATGACCCATATTACAAGCAGATCATCACCACTTTGAAATACAGGGAAAAAATGCAAAAATTAAGTAAATAATCTATCAAAACTATTTTCCATCCAATAAGGACATTTTCACATTGTTATACTTAGGGATCTAGATCTAATTTGAATCAATCCAATAAAGCAGTGTTCGTTGTATTCAAGAAAGTAAAATTAAGAGGGAATACATACTAGAGTTAAACATATAAGATTCTAGTTAAAAATTAAAGTGGGAAAGAACTGGGAAAATTTAACAGCCTGGGGAAAGATCATTGCATAAATATTATAAATGGAAAAAGCCTATAAAATGAATGTTGAAGGATTTATTTTGTGTCTATGAAAAAGAGAGAGAGAACAAGAAGAAACAGGTTTAGAGCTTGCCTGGAAAGTAGTTGGTGATTAGGGGGATACAGCTGTTGCTTAGCTAGCTAGCAAAGAAGACTGAGTCTATGCTTTTTAGCACTAGATTGACACTAGCTGGACTGAGTAACCTCATCAGACTGCTTTTGGTTCTTTGCTTCAGCCTCTTCATCTGCATACTAAGGAGAGTTGTAATTTGTTAATTTACAAAATATTAAGCTAGATGGGACATTACAGAAAGATCACCAAATTCAACAAAGCACCAGTATTGTGCTGCACTGCTCAGTACTGCAACCACTACCCACATGTTCCTATTTAAATTGAAATTAATTTAAATGAAACAAAACTTAAAACTCAGTTCCATAGTCATACTAGTCACATTTCAAATGCTCCGTGGCCACTTAAGGAATCTCCATAGTCACAGAGAATTCTACTGGGCAGTGCTGGATAGTGGTTAAACACTCAGGTTTTAGAGGCTAATAATCTATGTTATTAATAGAATTTTGGCTCTACACCACGTATCAGTTGTGTGACTTTGGGCAAATTACTTCACCCTTCCACCCCTCAGTTTCTGCTTCTATAAAAATTGTAATAATAATAGGACAATAGGTATTAATGGGGTAAAAATAATTCTGTTGAAGGTTAAAAAATTATTACCCAGTTCATTCAGATCTATAACTGGCCTGTGTACAACATTCAGTAAATGCCAGGTTTTATTATTTATAGATAGGAAGTAAGAAACTGAGACCTAGGGCAATTAAGGGATTTGCCCAATTTGTCATGGATAAGCAGGAGCAAAGATAGGACTAGAAGTCCAGATCTCCTCACTCTCACTCTACTTTTTAAATTACCACCCACCAAGCTTCCAGTATATTACTTTTGTTTTAAATTTATCATTATTAAATGACATATTTAAATATGAACATGCATACAAGGAATCCTAGCATTTTATATTTTAATGACCAATTTAATTAATTTAGAAATACCCACTAAAAACAGTTTTTAAATTTCAAATAAAATTGTTGTTACCTCTGCAAAGCAGAAACTATATTCTGCTCATTGCCCCACATGTTTTAAGCACTAGCTCATTACACCAGAAATAAGTCACTTAAACAAGTAATTGTTGTCTTAAATAACAATTTGGAAAATGTCTTTTAGTGTTTAAATCTCGCGCTCTGGGAAATCCTGAATTAGGTGATTCAGATCACTTTAACCAAACACATGTTAATTTACTTGTCACATCCAGGTAGCAGGACAGCATTAGGATCCAAACGGGTTTTATATGCAACTGTGATACCACGCCTGGCAAATGCAGTCACTTGGTCAAAGGTCAAACCCAGAACAGGGTTTAATGGAGATCTGAAAAAACGGAAACGATATCAAAGCTATCTGAAAAAGTCTACCTACACTGATATTTGGGTACAAATAAGCAATAAAACATACAATATCAGTGTCTAATAAAATCCAGAATTAAGTGAATTTTCTATTATGTACCACTATTGCTAGTATCCTATATTGGCCCTTAAAATGAAAATTTCCTTTTATTTAGTTTATATACAATATACCAAAATATTTGTAACATACAACATATGTAACAACAAACATAACAATACATTTTAAAAAATAGTTGCAATAATAAAATCTAAGTATTTAGTTGAGAAAAATAATTCTCATTCACATAATATTCACTTTTCATGTATAACTGCAATGCAAGGCACCCAGAATGATATTTGGAGATGTTAAATGAATCCATACTCTTTGGCTACAAATAACTATTTCTTTTGTGAGTTCACTAAATGCTATGCTGATTTAATTTTTTCATACCAAATACTGTTATGCACATTGGTTTAGGTTAATTTTATTATTTGGGAATTAAAATCAAATTGAAAACAGTTCTTAAATAAAAAGAATGGTCACTATCAACTGAGACAGTTTCCTCCAAATTGGTGCATTTTTGGCAAAAATACATTAAAATTCAATTTAATCATGAAAAAACACTCAGACAAATCCAGAATGGGGGGCATTCTACAAGAAATTCATGACAGGACACTTCAAAAAGATCAATGTCATGAAAAACAAAACAAAAGGTATGTGGAGTGGGGGGAAGATTTCTGGGTTAAAAGAACTAAGGAAAATAATTAAAATAGTACATAAAATTAACTGGATACTGGATGGCAAAAAGCCCTGAAACACATGTTGAGACAATTTGGGTAGTCTAAATATTGATTATATATAAATGATATTATTACATTATTGTTGAATGTTTTAGAATAATGTGGTGAGGTAGAAAACTGTCTTCAATTATGTGATCTAAAATATTTGGGGGAGAAACTTTAATGATTGTCTCAAACTTATTTTAAATGATTCAAGAAAGAAAAGGGGGCTAGAAAAGAAGTAAATCAAATATGGCAAACTTTTAAAACTGATGAAACTGGTGAAGGATATATAGGTGTTCGCTGTACTATTGCCCTCAACTTTTCTGCAGATTGTGAAATTTTTCAAAATAAAAATTGGGGGAAAGCATAATTAAAGGACTGAAATTAAAGGAGATACTGGCAAGATCACCCTTTGCAAATGAGCAACCTGATCTCATATCAACCTAAATTAGACATGTTAGGATTACTCCTTTAAAATGAGTTAGCTTAGCTTAGTACATATTGCATATTTTCTCAGTATATTTTAAGCTAGATGACAATAACTTTTTAGACACACGAATTTTACAAGTTCTAATGGCAGTAAAATGCAAAAAATAATTCTCTGGGTGCTTTATATTTGATTCAAAACCACAAAAGAAAAAAAAAGAAAACAACACTATCCTGTTAAAATAAAAATGAAATAAAAATAAATACATCCACTTGTGGATTTCTACAGCTATAATCCTTAGTTGATTTTAGAATATTCCAGATAAGTTGGCATTTTACTATGAATATGATCCAATTAGCTACAAATAAGTATTTGATCTTATTAAAATACTGTACTACAGTAAATATCATTAAAAACATCCAAATTAGCCAGTCATTACTTTTACTTTGACAACGATATTAAGAAGAAACAATAATGACACACATTTTATTAAAGCCTTTCCTTCTAATTGGAAGAGCTTGCTAAATTATTCAAGAATTCTTGCTATATTAAAATATATCACTCTTTATCATTGTAAAAATAATTCTACTCGCATTGTAATTAAATTATATTTTTAAAACTGTCTATGGAAAAGCTTACCATCCTTTAGAACATCTTTTATTTTATAAATTACATAGAATAATAAGTCATTAAGCATTTAAATTTTACTCTACAGGGGCAAACAAAATAAAATTTTGGAAGATGCTTCCCACAACTTAACCTATCCACTTCTTCCAGCACCTTCATGGATTTCTGAGTAAATTGTTTTCAGTATGTGAAATTTTTACTCTTATAAATCCAGTCAGCTCCTACTTTGCTATGATTTAATTCCATCTTTGCTATTAATATATGATCAATTATACTCTACATACAAAATTAATTTTCCCCTACTCTATTCTACAGATAAATAATAGGCTTTAGAAAATTAAAACTAGACAGAAAAGCATGTTTCAGTTTCCTGACAAACAGTTTCAGAGTTCATCTGGATGTGTCCTGTCAAAATATGCATACATTTCCAAGATACTCAGCACAGCAGCCCAGCTCATCAGTGCCTCTACACCACAGCTTTTTTCTTTTCTCAGAAATGCAGATAATTTTATGCAGGAATTTACCAATCTACAAAAATTTACACATTCTCAGCAATAACCAGTAATTATTGCGAGATAATGTAAGGTGCTTTTTGAGGAATATAACTTTGTTAGGTTCGGGCTTACAAGCTTTACCAATTTATCTTTAGCTGTCCTGTCATTGGTGCTTAAAAGGTTAAGACTTTATTTGTGAAAACATAGAGAGAGAGTGGGGAATCATGTTGTCTACAGCTTCATAAATCTTGCTTAAGATCCTTTTCAATTACCATCCATTTCTTCTTTAAAAAGGGACAAAAAAATAGAGTAGTGGAAGCAGGTCAGGGCAGTGTGCGACAATGACAGTGTGATGGGCTTGGGCCCCCCGTGGCGTTTCCATCTGCTATCATTAAGGTGACTACTCAGACATGAACAAATCCCTCTTGCTGTGCTGACAGGCAGACTTCAAGAACTATGACAAGGCATTAAGACAGAAAGTCAGAGCGAGCGAGAGAGCGAGAGAGGGAGGGAGATGTCAAAGTCCACAAACAATACTGCCTCACCAAAACGCCCCTGAAATTTTATTGAATTCAAAATAAGAAATATTCATAAAAGGTGCTTCTTGGTTTCTCAACTCTCCTTTTAAATTAGCTTGCTCATGGAAAGAGGGAGGACAGATATTTAAACATCCCGCTCCTACCTGTATGCTTTCCCATAAGAGACCCAAATTTTTTGCTCATTCTTCAGCAAAAGCGGATTCTTAATTTCTTGACCATGTTCATCGAAAAGCCGGATTGAAGAAATATTGAGGCCTGATGGGTTGGTGGAAGAACCTTGAAGCCTTTGGTGAATCATGAGAAGTAACTAGTGGTGAGAGTGAAAAAAAGGAAGAAGAGGGAATGACCTAAAACGTGAACATCTTTAATAAACTGTCTCTACTCTGTAACAAAGTCCAAAAAATGATAATTAAATTCATATGGAATGCTAAAAGAAGTGTGAAATGACTGCAATGTTTAGCTCAGTGTAAAGTAACAACGTGAATGAGGGCTTTTAACCAGCAGGGGGTGCCACAGACTTGTGATTGAGCTCTGACCCTTTGCCACAGCAACTGAAAGCAGATGTGACAGTCTTACAGAAAGAGCATTTAGCTTCTACTCACAGTAACGGTCCTCTTTGATAAGGGTTGTTTTTCTTGTCTGTGCTGCACGTTTCGTTAGGGTCCTTGCAGAACACGTACAAGTTTTGCAATCGGCAATCTCCCTGTCCCTAACTAACCTCAGGCAATCGGTTTGTAGAACAATTCACCACTTACCGGGTTGCAGAAATAATCAAGACTTGTAGCCTAGGCTGGTTCACTTAGATCTACTCTTGGTTGTATTTTCATTAAAATCCCCACAAGAGTACCGGCTTAGGAGCAGCTTCAATGATGGATGTTTTCAAGTTGTGAATAAGACATCGTTGAAGTGTAAAATATGAAATGAGGTCGTTTAATATTTTAAATACTGGTATTGTCAGTGTTTGCTCCCATCTTATATTAAGTCCCTAAATTAATAAGATGTTTCTAAATTAAGGCATATTTCAAATCAAAAGTAAATCTAATTGAATTGTGTTACACACAGAATCTTAAAAGACATTTTCATTATAAGTCGGCACCTTTGTTTCAGTGTTTAGGCCTCTGCTCTGTCCTGCTTGGCGTCCACACTATCCATCATTCTGTTCTGCCCCCAGCCTTCTGCCACAGGCTTCCTTTCCTTCTCTCCCTTGTCAGTTGTTGATCACTCAATTTCTTGTTATTCTGTAGTCGCTGCAGGGATGTAGTTAGAGTTGTATCCTTTCCTTGCCTAGCTGCGGTTTAGGGGGCCTGTTTTCTGCTTTTATTAATTCCCATTGAACATATACTAGAGGAGCACTAAATGCTGAGACTGGAGGCTCGAAGGACAGAAGTTGCAATCTTGGCTTTCATCTCAGGTTTCCTCACTGATTGACTACAAACTCTTGACTTCGTAAAATATTTTCTTTGACCAGAAACTACCTCTATATAAGTCTAAGAGTTAGCCTTTGTCCTAATAGAGATAAAGAGTACTATTTTCAACTTCAGTGTTTTCACCAACTTTAGCTTTCATCAGATTTTTAGCTTTGAGCATCAGAAAGGCAGAAAATGGCATTCTCCTCAGGAGTCTAATAGGCAAGGTGTTAGAATAGCAAAAAAAAAAAAAAAATTAAAAATCTGTATTTTTCCCCCATTGGTATGAAAAAGTATTTGGAAATTTACAAATCCCTATATTTATTCCTGTATGGCCTCAGTCCTTGAGCTTATTTTTGTTCTTCCACTATTATTTCAGAAAACATATAATGCTGGTCTTGTTTTGTTTTGTTTTTTTAAATCACAGTGATTTTGCTTTACACTCATCACCTTTTTTTTGTAAGGCGAAAAGATACAAAGGATTTAAGGCCTGATGCAACAGAGAAACGTTTGCACAAAGCTCAGGAGAGTGCTGTAGAGACGGAATGTAAATACCTGACCCCAAAACGAAATTCATCTTCACAGCGAATCTCTGAGCTTGCCATCTCTATTTTCTCAATCTGGTGACATACTGTATTTTAGGTGCTCAAAGATGAGCATTTGACTGCCTAGAGGAGGTAAGGGCCTCAGTGCCTTTCATCTCTAGGTCATTTGTCAGGGCTGGGCTATGGCAACCAAAACTTGTGATAATCTCCAGCTATTTATCTTTAAAGCTATCAACACCTGGCCTTTATAGGATAAAAATTTGTCCAGGGAACATGAAACATCTTAGGCTAGTGACTGAAAGGTGTGCCCACTAGGTAACAGTCAGTCATCCTGAAGCGCCATGAGGGCTGTCACAAACAAAGAGTAGGTCCAAACTAAAGTTTTTGCCTCAGATTTACTTGCATAGAGAAGCAAAACACGCATCAATTTCAGTGTGCCACAATCAACTCAAAAAGTTTCTATGGAATAACATGTTCCTGTGTAGCATAAATAAAAGTCATCTTTGATTTAGTATGAACCAAAAAGTAAAATATTTGAATGTGGAAAAAGGGAAAGATGGGGGCAAATTCTAGGAAGTCTTTTGTATCATGGTGCTTGTATAATCAGGGATATGAAAGTAAAAAGGCCCTGGTTCCCTCTTTCTCTAACCAGTCAAGGTAGTGCTGTCCTCTCTCTTTTGGCCCCAGCTAACGATCTGATGAAATTCTCCTCAATTCATAACTAACTTTTGTGACTGGCTGTAGAGCTCTGGTAATGGACTCTCCTCCAAGAAAGGTAAGCCTGGGGGTAGGGAGGGGGGCGGAGGGCAAGCTTCTGAACAAAGGCAAGGCAACAGAGTCCAAAACACTGGTTGTGCCCTCAGGCACATAACCCCAATTTGTAAACAACAGGGTGTTCAGTGTCCTTTTATGCAAGACAAAGACCCAAAAGAAAGACCCTGAACATGTTGGTTCTGCCTGAGAAACATACCAATTGTCTGGAAAATGGGCAAAGGTAAGTGCTTAAGATAAACCAGCTGGAAGTAGTCATAGTGGGCTGGGGGTAGAAGACCAAGGTTGTGTGTTAGTTGTCTTGGGTCTAGGGCTTTTCAAAGTGTAAAGCAAGAGAACAATTCCTATGCATCAAAATCAGAGTCCAATGTAGGCAGATTTCCAAATATGATGGAGGAGGTTGTTGTTATGGGGGGAGGAATGGGGTGAGGGGGGTGGGGGGTATATGGGGACCTCAGAGTTTTTGAATGTAACATTTAAAAAATAATAAAGACAAAAAAAAAAGAATTTAATACAATACTAAAGCTGAGCGCCTAAGGAATTCAGAAGTCGAGTTTGAGAATATCAGCCTTTAAAAATCAGCAAATGATTGATCTTTCTAAATAATTTTTAATATGTAATTAAATAAATTAACTAAAAGTAACTTGGCAAACACATATAGTGGTAAATAACAACACATAAACTCACTCTTTCCATCACATCGACAGTTCGAGTTGGACTATTAGGCCTCAAATCTTTTTTGCTGATATAAACAGAGATCTCTCCAGTGTCTTTACCATTTTCAAATACCTGAAAAATAAACACATTAAAAAATAAAAATACACACATACATTCATATATCCATACACACATACGTAAATGCTGGCACTGTTCATTTTGCACAGTACAATGTCAATTGAAGGGTGTGCATATTAGAACTCGCAAAATAAGGACCACTTGAATAAACAAGTAAGTAATTGGCGGTGAAAATCTACAGGAGTAAGAGAATAGTATGAAGAAATTCCACAGTTTCTCCCTTCAGACTCAGTCTTTTACCTGACAAGTGTTCCTTACAATCTTAAAATAGAAGGAAATCAAGACTTTTAAAGATGAATCATTGAAAATAGATGCTTAGATGGGGCAGGCATCAAAGAAGGGTCAGCTGGCAACAAATTAACTCATTTCACTCTTGAAAACACAAATATCATGAGGAATGTTGGATTTATTTAAAATATGTCAGTGTTCAGCTTACTTTTTGACCCAATAAGATGAAATTCTACTTGACAGATTTATTGTGAAACATGATGAACAGCATCCATTTTAAATGTATAATAAATTGTTGAGAAAAGAAGTAAAACTTACATTTTATTATGCAACATTTGCTGGGAAAAAAATGCTAGCAAACATTCTGATCAAAAGACTCCAAATTTTAAAAATTTAAAAAGTTTTAAAAGACTCCGAATAAACCAGTGTGACAGAGTGGCTCTGCTAGAAGGCAACATCTCTTCTCTGGCCTCAGTGAGGACTGCACTTTGGGGCGGCCCATTCACCAGGCAAGAAAGGAAACCAGAGAGGAAAGAAACCTGATGAATAATTTAAATCCTTGCTCTCCCCCCACACACACCTCAAAAGTTCTTTTCTTTCCTTTCTGATATGCCTATCACATAGGAGTGGCCATTTTATTTATTTCTGATGATTTTCCAGAGAAGACAATTTGGGAGACAAGATTAGACTAGATTATTATTATAAGAAGAAAACCATCTTTTTTACTTTTGAGACAGTTTGAAAGTTATTTAATGAGTCCTAGCCTGGGAAATCTGCAACTTAGGCAAGAAAGAGAAAAAGAAAGATTCATAATGTTCAAGAATTGTTCCTCTTGTGTGCTCTCCTTCTGTTACTGATTGTCCAGTGAAGAAACTACAGTGCTCAGCCTTGGCACATTGATATTTCACATCCCGAAGTATGTTTTCTTAATCACAGCATATATGTTTTTGGTTTTTGTTCATTTTCCTGAGTAAGGATACCCTCTAAGCAAGAAATCTCACTCCTTTTGCAAAGAACTGTTTAAACCGAACTGCCTGCAAACCTACGAAAATTAATGTGGGAGGAGAATTTTATTGCCCCAATAATCTCTTTGGAGTGCTAATCTGGAATAAAATTCTTGAAACACCAGAGATAAAGCAATGACAGTCACAACTCTAAGCAGTATGCATTCTGCAAGGTTAGTGTTAACAAAAGCTCAGTTTGGCGAACTTATTAATGTGCCTTTGTCGAGACTTGCTAGACAAGAAGTCAGAGTGCAGCAAATTATATTCTAGAAAATAGCAGTGTGAGTGCCAACTGCCAAACTGAGAAGGCAGCTAGGGCTTGGTCAACACCTAAGACCTTCATTAGCTCACTACTTTCTTCACTATCACTAATGAGACTTCATGTCCATGTCCAGAAAAAGTGTTATCTAAAAGACCACTGGCTATTGCCTCCAAAAAACCTATTAGGACATAAAAAGAGTTGTTTAAGTGAAAGTAATCTGCCCTCTACTAGGTCATATGACGTGCTTTTACTGCATATCTACAAAAATAAAAAATTTCCCAAATGGAAATCTATGAGATTCTGCTTTTCTTAAAGCCTGGCTCTGGTTTTTAAGCTCTATATTAAATATACTCATATTTTAATGCTTCAAGTAGTATATTTATATATTTTAAAACATCTTTTCTTCCTTTGCAAGAGGAATATTTTTCTTTTTAATGTCCAATGTTTAAACAAAAATAGCTCTCTAGACAGAGTTTCTATGATGGACTAGATATAGAAAAATAAAACATAGTCTACCTTTTATTTTCCTGCTGACTGATCCTTGGCTATAGAAAAACCAGCTCCTCTATTGGTTTCCCAGTAGCTCTCTGCATGGCCCCAGCTCCCTACAGTTCTTAAGTTAAATTCTCACCCTTGAAGAGTGATGATGTAAAAACCCAGCTGAGGCTAGCCTTGGGTCCCAAGGTGTACGATAATAGAACCTAAAAAAAATGATCCAGATCCTAGTGAAAAGCATGGTAGCTAATGACCACTGAAGACAAACCTAGGGATAGGAATTTGTTTGTATGCCCTTAGTAACACAAAGTACAGGGTTTTTAAGGTGAATATTTTCCATGTACCAAAATCTTTTTACTTTTCTTCATGTCAGTATTGACTTTTCTTTAGTGGGATTAAAATACATTAACATCAATACTTCAAAATATCTTGTTAATCAATTCATTCACTGAACAAATATTTTTTCTTAAAGATTTATTTATTTCTTTCTCTCCCCTACCCCCCCAACCCCCCAACCCCTCCGATTTTTCTGTTCTCTGTGTCTATTTGCTGCATCTTCTTCTTTGTCCGCTTCTGTTATTGTCAGCAGCACAGGAATCTGTGTCTATTTTTGTTGCATCATTTTGTTGTGTTAGCTCTCTGTGTCTCTCTTTTTGTTGCATAATCTTGTTGTGTCAGCTCTCCGTGTGTGTGGCACCGTTCTTGGGCAGGCGGTACTTTCTTTCACACTGGGCAGCTCTCCTTACGGGGCGCACTCCTTGCACATGGGGCTCCCTTGCGCAGGGGCACCCCTGCGTGGCATGGCACTCCTTGCGCACATCAGCACTGCACATGGGCCAGCTCCACACGGGTCAAGGAGGCCCGGGGTTTGAACCGCGGACCTCCCATGTGGTAGATGGATGCCCTATCCACTGGGCCATGTCGGCTTCCCAACAAATATTTATGGAGTGACTACTAGGTACCAAGCACTGCTTAGGATACATCAGTGAACAAAGATCCCTGCTCCTGACTGACTTAGTGGATTGGATGGAAGCACAGACAAAAAATAAACAGAACAGAATAAGTAAGTAAATTATGTAGCATATTCTAGGTACATCTAGATCTTGTGAGACCTGAAGCTTATATAAAACTTGGTAGACCTTCTTTTAGAAAAAGAATGCAAGATTACAAATGCAAAACTGGATATGAAACATTTACTTAGAATGAGAAAAGAAAGCATAACCATTTATACATATTTAAAAACCTCATACATACTAAAAATATTACAAAATCCATAAAAATCACAAAATGTTTTCAGTAACTCTAACATTTTTTTTGTGCTACATCATCTTTGATCATCTCTTCATATGATAATTTTATAACAGTTCTATAATTAGAATAGAAAGATAATTTGGTCTTCCTTCTAGCATGGTTAATCAACAATTTTTTATTATTGATAGAAGAGTTTCTCTCAGTTTCATGACTTTATTGGTCATTTTATATAATTTTTTAGGATTGATATCAAATTTGGGGGAGCCTCTATCAGGTTTCTTTAATATACTAGCTGTAAAATGTGGAAGAATTTTCCACAGATTACCTGGCTCTGTTAATTTCACATCCTGTTTCTCCTCTACCACCTACCTTCTTTTGGTGTGGACACTCTAAGCACAGGGGTTCTTAACAAGGCGTCCATGAGCTTGAATTGAAATTCAAACACATTATTCTTGTGGGGATGTGTTGGTGTGGATGTGATATATTTATTAAATAACACAGTATAGTGTGGACTTAATAGGGGGCTGTGGTTTTCACTTGGCTCACAAAGTGAACAAAAAAGGTTAAGAACCCCTGCTTAGCACGTATTCAGAAAGCAATACACGCTATGTCCAGCAGGCGGTAGAAGCCTTCCTAGAAGTTCTTCCCGCACCAGAATGGCTAGCAGAATATGAACTAAAGAGGCAAGTGATTGCAAACCACTTTTGACATTCAACTATACCCAACCTAAATATTTCCCCAATTTCCCTTAACCTGACCTCAAAAATGCTGGCAGTCACTACAACATCACCAGAAACAGGGAAAATCATGACAGAGAGGAAGTTGGAGTAGAAAGAGACATCCAGTCTTTACCAATTATAATTAAAATATATTATGTTTGCAAATTGTACTAAAACATATGATCATGTGAACGCAATACTGGGGCTTCTCCTAGGGCTTCAGAAAAGGGCCTAACCAAGGGAGGGTCCCTGTAGCATAAGCTTCTTTGGCTTCACACTAAATGTACCTTTGAGTGGGATTAGAATGTGGTAAATGCTATATACAGAAGAAAAAGTAGAGCAGGGCAGGGCATATAGGGCCTGGGATCAGGGAATGGGTTGGGTGTGGTGGTTGCGATTTTCAATAGGGTGGTCAGACTAGGCCTCATAGAAAGGAAATATTTGAGCAAAAACTTGAAGAAGGTAAGAGCCAAGCAGATATCTTGGAGAAGGGGAATGCAAGCAGAGGGAGACTCTAGAGCAAAAAAAAGTACAGCAGGAATGTGTCTGGTATGTCACAGGATCTTCAAGGCAGCTAGTGTGACTACAGGAGAGTGATGAGGAAGGATAGACAGTAAGTAAACATAAAATCAGTGGGTCAAGGGGTGGGGCTCCTAAATGGGGAACTGCTAGAGTATGACAGATTTTCACTTACATGTTTCAAAGGATCATAATAGCTGCTGGGTTGAGAGTAGACTATATGAGGTAAGAGTAAAAGACCAGTTAGGACCCGATTGCTGTAATCGAAAGAGTGGGTGGTGATGGTGGCTCAGATCAAAGTATTAACAATGGACATGGTGAGAAATAGTGAGAAATGGTGAGAAATAGTGAGAAATGCCTATTTGTTCATTAGCAGGTCTCAAAAATAAAATTTGTAAAATAAAATATTTCTGAAGCATGATTTCTGCATCTTTGGGTATAAATAAATCAACCTAAATGTAACCGCTCATGTACATTTTTGGTGAAGGCATAAAAATGTCAACAGAGCATTAAAAGAATCTTATTTACTGTGAAGATTTTATAGAGATGGTGACCAAAACTTAAGCCACATGGGAAAGGATGACCTGAATAGGAGTCACAAGCTAATGTGGTTCTTGGGCAGCCTTCCCAGACTTCACTTGTGACATCAATTTAAGGACTCATGTAAGGCCTAGTTCAGTGTCATTATGTGGCCTTTAATGCTATAAGTCTAGTTAAGACCTAGCTGTGGGGAACAGCCATGTTCCCAAAGTCTCCATAACTGCTGGTCAGACCACCCAGGAAGCACTATGTGCGTGAGCAGAAGGCCAAACACCCAAGCTTCAAAAATGCCTCAGGATGCAATGCTGTCAAGAGGCAATAATAGAAAAATGACACCACAGTGCAGTTGCTGAAAGTTGGGAGGCAGTACAAAAACAGAATTTACTAGTAGAGGCCCAAGTGAAGAAAACGAATATAAAACAGGGAAGAAGAGATGTGATGTGAGGGCATTTTCGGGACTTGGAGTTGTCCTAAATGATATTGCAGGGACAGATGCTGGACGTTATATATCCTGCCATAGCCCACTGAATGGACTGGGGGATAGTGTAAACTACAATGTAAACTATAATCCATATGGAGCAGCGGTGCTCTAAATGTATTCACCAAATGCAATGAATGTGCCACAATGATGAGAGAGGCTGTTGATGTGGGAGGAGTGGGGGTGGGGTGGGGGCGGTATATGGGAACCTCTTGGATTTTTTAATGTGATCTATGTATCTTCAAAAAACACAATAAAATTATCTTTCAAAAAAGTCACAAAAATTAACCAACATATTTCAGGTGAAGAAGACTAATTATGTTGGAATAAGATGAATTTGCATGTTTTCTTAGATTGGGGATCCCATGAAGCAAACTGTGAGACCAAGTTTGTCCACTGGAAGTTTACTGGGAGTGTTCTCAGGAGCAATATCCATAAGAGCAGCAGGACTGGGCAGAGGGAGAAGGTGACCTGGATGTGGTTGCAACCGAAGATCCAGTTGGTTCCTTGGGGAGCTGTGGAGCTGGGATGGTTCTTTGGAGTCGTCCAAAATTGAGGAAAGGGATCCTTGCCTTTTTAGCCCCACAACAAACAAACGTTGGATTCAGGTTGCCACCAGGGTGGGAACCCAATCTTGAGTGAAGCAGCTCCTTTCCACTAGGACAATTGTCCCGAGGGATTCAGCTATGGCAGCTGGGAGATAGTCCTGAAGGGTGGATCCTGACAATGTGGCACAGGGTCTGCTCTACACGTGCGGGGTAATTCAGAGTGAAGGATGCACTGTCACAGACATCAACTCATTCACTACTTAAAGTAACTGGATTTCATAGATGAGGCTCAGGAAGGTTAAGTGACCTGCTCAAGGTAGATCTACTCTTAAGAGAGGGAAATCTTTAGACCTCAAGTCCTTTGATATTTTTAATTACAGACATTATATCTACTATTAGAGACTACCAATATGAAACTTAACATGAAAAAATTTCTTTAAGGCATAGGAAAGTATTTTATAGTAGGAGGTGGAAGTTTTTGCCAATGTCAAAGAACATGAAAATGAAAATGAAAATAGTTTTCTTATGTGAGTAGCTAATTAGCCATGAAAAATTTTTGATCCAATCAGAATTCAAAGTCACCTTTGGAGACAGAAAATGAACTTTCACTGAATTAAAATTATGTATGCATGAAATCAAATAAAGGTATTGTTACTTTCTCCATTGTTATAAATTTGCAAGATTGGTTTTAGAATATCCACGTGTTCTATATTTTCGCAAAGGTATATTATATAATTAATCAAACAGTAAACATGTCTAACCTTAATATTCAGTTATAATGATAATCCTAAAGCAAATATTAAAATTATATCATTCAGGCAGTGAAAATTTAACAATGAATTAAAAAGTTTATACTACATACAAGAAAAAGTGTCTTAATGCCTAACATAGTTGTGTTTAAACAGTACTTAACAGGTAAAGAGATATGTTTTGCCCCCAGAAATGAAAATGCACTTAAGTGAAAATAAATGATATAACTGTTAAAACTTCATCAGTTTAAATGGTATCTGGACCAAAAGCCAAAAACATTTTTTTTAAAGCTCCAAAAAAGGTATGCTTAAAAAATAGTTTTAAGGGACATTTAAAATTTTCTCTGTAAGTTATAGCAGAGCCCAGCATTCAGAAATATATAACAGGATGGCTGCCTGTAGGGTAGGATTTTATGGATGAAAGGAGAGACTCTAATCCCAAAATATCTCTCCCCCAATTTGCTAACACTTGAAATTGCAGTTAGAGATTCACTCCTCTGTCAAACTAAAATACTGCAGCTCTGTGAAAGGAAATGATAAGGAAATAGCAGTATTGGTTATTGATCTTTAAGGCTGAGCTTTTCAGTCCAGACTCCCTGGAATTCCTGCGAGGGATGGGGCAAACAGTAGCCCCAAGTGGAAAATCAACCCTGATGATCCTGTAGATCTGTCCTGGTAGATCTTCCTTTTATGTATTTTACATAGTAGATTTCAAGAAAGGACTCTGATCTGGAGCCTGAGTAGGGGTTAGGGGTGGGATTAGGGGAAGGCATCAGCTCAGAAAAAGGGCCAAGAGATGCTGCGGGTGAAGAGACCTAGAAGATGGACCTCACAGGCTTCACAGTTTCCTTGGGAGAGGGGCTACATGCTTTTCCTTTAAACATTTAAGGTCACATTTCAACATTTTGTTACAATGTTTAAAGAAAAAAAGCACACACACCCCTTTTTCAGTGTCTCTTGGTGAAGTAGTATTTATAAAACAAAGTGCATGATTCTGCAAAAATATTCTCTTTGTAAACAATTACAGCTCTCCCTAAGTTCAATATCTGAAAATGTTTAAAATTATCTAGAAGACATTGGCAAGGTAAATTTGCTTGCTTGTCATGTACTATAATAAGTAATTTCAACAAGCCCTTTATAAATGAGAATATTTCAAGGAGAAATGGGGCAAGGATTTCACTTTGTCTAAATTATTTTAGTAACTAGAATTTTATTTAATAGGGATTAAAATATCAGGTATGTGGGCCATGTCAGTAGCTGAGTAGAATGTCCGGTATTACATACTAGAGTTAAAGGTTTTTGGAGGCTTCTGGGCTCAACATGTTTCCTCTCATCGAAATTAAAGGCTTTTTTAATGAGAAAAACAAAGTTACATTCCCCCAAATTCTATTTTACTAGAGAAGATAAACATTATAGACTTAAATATAAAACCAATCATCGGGCTTCCCCAAATTACTAGCCTCAGAGATCATATTCTCACTTTTGATAGAGTATGACTTCTTAATGCTATTAATTTTCTTGTTTATCTCAAATATTCATTCAAAAGAAGTTCCTCCCTAAAATGAATGGGTACTCTGAGTAACTAACACCTATACAAAAGCTTACTATCTACAGCAATACATTTTTATTTTTAGGAAATAGTCCATTTTTTTAACCATAAAATAATATCGAAGCTGTATATATAATCTTGAATAGATACAAATGCACCACTTCTTTTGCACTTACTAGAAAATCTGTATTTGTTTATGTTCAAATGATGAATTTATGTTTTAATATATTCATGATGAGCCAGCCTAACATAGATGTCATTGTGTTATCCAGGGGACCAGAACATATGTAGGAAGGGAATTTCAGCAACTTGAGCATATCAAACACTCTGTGAAAAAGCTAATTGAGAGGTAAAAACAAATTAACTGCTATGGAGAAGGACAATCTCCCTGTGAGAGAGTATGTGCCTTCAACAGTAAGGTTCAGTGGTTGCATTTAGTCCGCGTAAGCTGCTGGGACAGTCATAAAGCTCTGGCCCATGGACTTTCCCTGCTGACTGCCCACCTGGCAATTCTCTGGGCACCTACAAGGATGTCAGGTATGCACAGAGAAAGCCTGTCTCATTACAACAGGCACTGCATGGGAGCTAATGCCCAGACCAATTGCCCTTCCCTGGTTTTGATACAGACAGTCTTTCTCTTCAGCAGGTCTAGCAAGGGAAGATTGGATCTTCTTGCACACAGAGATTTACACCTGGCTGCAGACGCCTGTCAGGAAATAGGCTAGGGTGAATACACAGGGTTTTTATTTTTCACAGCCAACAAAATAAATAAGACAAGATGGGAAAGAGCACTGCAAAGAAGAATAGGTGAGAGGCTTCAGAGACTGCTGCTAATTTGCTATCCCATGAGATGTTGAGAGGCATTGACAGGGTCTCAATTTCTTTAGCTTTAAAATGGGTGGCCCAACATTTGCCTACTATGGTAAAATCTAGGTCTGAAAATTGAATATGTCCATCACATTTTGCCCAATGTTTAATGAATATTCTTAAAATCACAAAAATACCTTGAAAATTCCAACTTTGCTACTGTAATCACAATTCCTTTTAAAACGAAGGTCTGGGAAGTGGATGTGGCTCAAGCAATTAGGCTCCTGTCTACCATATGGAAGGTCTTGGGTGAGGTTCCCCAGGTCTTCTGGTAAAAGTGAGCTGGCCCACGTGGAGAGCTGGCCTGTGCAGAGAACTGACACAATAAGATGACACAACAAAAAAGAGACAGAGGAGAGACACTGAGAGATACAACAAACCAGGGAGCTGAGGTGGCTCAAGAGATTGAATTGGAGAGAATAAATAAAATAAAACAAATAAAATAAAATGACTGTCAAGTTGGCATGGTTTACTACTGCACATAGAGCATATCCCAAATTTGTTTTCCCACTGTTGGCTCAGGTAGATTAGGTGAAATAACAGAGGAGCTCAGAGGTAAATACTATCTGGAAAAGAGGATAATTGGGAGAGGCAAGGATCAAGGAACACATAATGGAAATAAGGGCATAGTATGCACACAAAACAGTAAAGAGGTCATCCAAAAATATTCTTGTCTCAATTTTATGGAAATTGCCCTCAGTTATATTCTTCTATTCATTTAATTGCTCTAGTGATATCTAAATATTTAAATAAACTCCTATTAATACAAATGGAAGGTTAGAAAACTTTAAAAGTAGTTTAAGCGACCAAACAGTATGCAAATCTCAAATAGTTTTGTGGTACTCTTGTGCCATTGACACAGCATGTTCAGGTACCAAAAGCATAGGAAAGGCCAGAGGGTATTATGGGTAAAAGTTATCAACCAATTTGCCCAAATATAAACCGGCCTGTAAACTAATGTAATGGGAAGACCTACATATTCATTTCATTGTCAACAAATAGTGTCATTTGTTCTAATTTTATGGAATTAATCATGGGCTTGAGCCAAAATGATGCCCTAGGTTTCGCTGCATCTTCACATAGTACCTAGCAATGTCTTTTTCATGATATGCAGTTGATAATGTTGGATTTACTGATCTACTCGCTTTAAAAATCTCCTTTCGTTCTGTCACTAGCAATATAAAAACTTAGATACATACTACTTGGAGGATGAACTAGTTGCTGGACAAAGGTACACTTTAAAAGATAAATCTCCGAATCATCCCTTTAACAAAGCTTACATTTCTTTATCCTATGAGGAAGCTGTAGCAGTTTGATATGGTTACGAATTCCACAAATAGATATTGGATTATGTTGGTAATCTGGTCTGTACCTGGGCGTGATAGAGTTATGACTGGGACTTTGATTGGGCCATGTCATTAGGGCATTGAGTCCCCACCCCTTAGTGGGTGGGGACTCAGATAAAAGGCATGGCAAAGGACAGAATGGAGGGTTTCTGATAGTGGAGTATTGATGTTGGAGTTTGATGCTGGAGTCTTGAGATGGAGTCCCGAGAAGTAAGCTCATAGTGGAAAGAGAAGCAAGCCCCAGGACAAGAGGACCTGAGACAGGAGAACATAGAGGAACAGAGATAGCTCCTTAGACATGGCAGAAGCCCCGGGGAGAGAGAGACATTTGCTTGATAGTCAACAGCTGGCCTTGTGGAAAGACACAAAACCTAGAGTGCCTCATAGTCTTCAGCTCACCTCATGGAGAAAATAGAGGACCTGAGTCCAGAGAAAAGCAGGACCTGGGAAGAGAGGAACCCTGGAAGCCTGAACCCTGGCAGACATTGGCAACCATCTTGCTCCAACACATGAAAAAAGACTTTAGTGAGGGAAGTAACTTATGCTTACAGCCTGGTATCTTTAAGCTCCTACACCAAATAAATGCCCTTTATAAAAACCAACCAATTTCTGGTATTTTTCATCAGCACCCCTTCGGCTGACTAATACAGGAGCAGTATAATCAACAAATATAAACATAGAAAGACTAAAATGAATCTCTAAATCACAGCCTTCTGGATTTTGTTTTTATCCAAGTTAACAAATTCTACCATATCTCCCTTGCTGAAAGCCAAAGTACATTTATGTAAAGTTAATGAAGTTTAAGCTTAGGCTCCTTACTTACTGGGCTTCTGGGAACTATGGAGTATTCTAGGTGAGGCAAGGAAACCAGATAGCCATCAGGCAGTATTTCTATGTAAGCATTTCTGATAAACTGCCTAAAAAGGATCTCAGAAGAAAGAAACTAAATTTCCAAGCCTCTATTAATTTGTCATGATTGACTATCTCCTTCTAAATAAATATTTATTTTCAGACCTAATTGGGGTGTCTACCTGATCGTCCAAGCTCTAGGCCCCAGAGAACCTGGATCTGCCTCTGATCCCAGGACGCAGAAGACAACCCTCAGAGTTTCATTGACCAATTGTGGACGAAAAGCACTAATTCCAGTGAAAAGATATCCCTGTCCCCATCTTCTGCTCTGTTTCCCCATGCTTTCTCCCACCTACAGACACACTACATACCCTTGCTCATCAATTTTCTGTCACAATCACCCACCTTCCTACTAGTTTTTCCACCCACCAGCCCCTACAGATTTGCTAATACCCTTTCATATCAATCCTTTCTTTCAGACATCTTCCTGCTCTCCCAGGGAAACGCTAACATTTCTGACAGGATCTCCATGGGGATGAAGAGGAGGAGGGGTTATAGGGAAAGAACAGGGCTAGAAAGGCAGGAGTTACTGAGCCATGGCTAAAGCAGATGTTCTCATAGTGGCTGGGGGTGGTGGTGACAGGGGGTATGGATAAAGGGAAGGTCTGGAATAGTAAGAAGTTGCTCCAAAAACTTGTTGCCTGAAGGGCTTCATAAATTATGAAGCAGCTTTGAGTTGTGACCATTAAAGGTAAAAATGATAATTAATAAACAAAAAACCATCCCATCACACTAAAAGCGTGCTATGATGTGAAGGCATGAGAAGGTATCAGAATACAAAACAAAACAAAACAGTCACACTGTGGTTGTGGCTACATAAGACATGTGACTGCATAAGGATATTATGTGCACAGGGTGAGAACAGTGATGTAGGAACAACATGATTGTGGGTGATACAACATTTTCCTAAAACTCCCCTAATGCCATTTCTTTTTTTTTTAATTTTTGTTTTTAAACAAGGAACTTTCCCTCTGCAGAAAAGACCATCCATGTTTAGACTGTTCTCAGTCCTTTATCCTGTATGCTCATTTAAACTTGCACTGTATTATGCCATGTGATAGCAACAATGGGACTGAGGCAATATGAGGCACAGAATGAGTGTGTCATTTTAAGAGGTCACCTCCTAAAAGTTAAAACAGGAGTATAGCAAAGGACCTAACCAAAAGCTGATAGCCTTTAATTGTCAATGAATGATAGAATGAGGAAGAGAAGCTCAGCAGAGATACAATAAGAGAAAGTACTCCAGGGATTTTGAATCACACCCTGACTCTAGTCACTAGTTGAGAACCACTGCTTAAGTAGATGATGACGGCTATAATCAATCATTTTGTTTTTTAGAATTGAGTAGTGGACTCACATATTTAGCAGATTGATATAAGTCATCAAACAGAATATTAGAAAGATGATCATATTCATTTTTCTTCTAACAGACATTTTTCTAAGATTAAAATGAATAAAAGGAGGAAAAAGATTTACTATAGTTACAAATTTAAAATGTATTTGTGTATTGATATATCATCTAACAATCTGCAAAGTACTTGCCACAAGATGGGGAAAAGTTGTTCATAACCAGAAAAGACAGGGCCATTGCCCACAGCAAGTTATAGATAGCTGAGTTAGAGACTGTGTCTGACCCAAAGGCAGCTCATCCACAGAGAACAGACAATTGCTATCAACTGATTTTGGAATCAGTGCAAGGTGGTACACTTTGGCCTTTGTTCAAAATCTCTCTGGTTGAAATTAGCAAGTTCTAATTAGCAAGGGAATAGAGAAAGCTAGCCATTCAAAAAGATTTGCAGTTCTGAATATTTAGGGTATACTTTGTGAACCAGTTTTGTCTCTACTGTCTGGCTATTTCAGACAGGCTGACTTTGGAAAGCCATAGATCTAGTTTCTTTTCCATACATCCAGACATATGCAGGGAAGGGAACAGGATGCAGACATGCATTAACATGGATAATGTTCATTAATGTATTTACAGTATCTCATTTAATTTTATATGAGGAAATGGTACTTGTCCATTTGTCTTTCATGACCAGCTTCCCCTTCTAGCCCAATCACTGGAAAGGGTAGCCCTATGTAGCGCATGACTCGGCCTCTCCCCAACCCCTAGCCACAGCCAGTTGAATTAGTATTGGGCACCTGATTCAAGGCTGGGCCAATCAAGATGGATTCTCTCTTTAAATAATTTGAACCAGATTATATCGAGACTAATCAAATAATTATGAACATTTAAACATAAAGGTCAGGGCTAGTGGTGATAATTTTTCCTACTTGTATATAAGGGACTGAAAAGAGAATGAAACAAGAGATGTAGAAGTCTCACAAAGAGGAAGAGATGAGAGATAATGGGACTTAAAGAGCAAGAGATATGAAGAAGTAGTGACTTCCATGGGAGATCCTGCTATATTACCTGGCTTTCATTTCTGTATAATTCCTTTCTATGTTTTCAACAGTACACCCTTTTAATTTGAGACTGTTTGAGAAAGTTTATGTTGCAGGTCATCAGAGAGTTTTCATATAAACATGGGATTAATATCGGCAGAGCTGTTGGAAAAAGAGGAAGCTAGAGAGCGAAGAAATAAAGTGAAAGCTCCCTTTACCCATGTCTGGCCCAGCTCCAAGAGAATAAAAGATTGAAGCTTTGAAATGAAAGCAGTACTTGAAGATTTTCCTCTATGCAGGATTGTTCAGGATCTCTGAAAATGTGAAGGACCTCTTTATATCCCTAGGACTTATTACTACAATTCAGGGTGGTCACCACTACAGGGTGATGTTGAACGAGTAGGAGTATGGTCCAGTGCTTAAATCTTCTTTCATTTAACAATTTTCTGATGAGAAAAGTTAGTCATAAGCCAGAAATCTTCCTTTTAGCAAAACAAAATATATTGTTGAATGTTGTATAACTTTCTAATAATAAGAAAATTACTATTAGAAGCAAGATTTAAAGAAATTAAAATTCAGACACAGCTTTTCTCAGGGAAGATGTGGGAAGATGGTGATTGACTAATAGGCAGAGCTCAATGCTCTCACAAAAACAATGTAGAATGAGCCAAGGAACCTGTCCAAGGAACCTTCTTTGGGGGTCAGCAGACAAGGACAGTGCTGCACAACTCCCAGGAGGGTGAAGGACAGAGAGACAAAGAAGCTAAAACAACAAACGTAATTACCAAGACCCCGTGGGGGCTGGGAAGGGCTTCCCTCCCCCTCCCACAAGATATTAAGCTAGGGTAAAACTGTTAGCTCACTGCACCAACTGAGAGGGGAACAAACACCTACTTCCTTCTCAGCTATTTCAAGGGAAAAGGGAGGGGAGGTCAGGATGCTTTTCTTCAGTGAATTTGGCTAAATGGAGCCCGTTTTGAATCTCCAGTCTGGAGGTTCAACACAGGAACACGGAAAAGCAGAGACTGAAATACCTCTGTGGAAAAGTGCACTGGTTAGCACCATCTGCCGGCCGATCTGGAAATTGCATGGATAAAAACTTCACACACTCTGTAGCCAACCCTTGAGAGAAAAAATCTGTGCCCCACTAGTGAGTCCCTGACCCAATTTTGACATCTTATTCTGGTCAATTTTAAAAACTGAGAATAAGCTGAACCAAATATCAAAGAAGAGTTGTGGGGAAAAAAACAATAGGCAAGAGAGATAAATTAGTCAACAGAGATCATTCACCAACATATTCAGATGCCTAGACAGCAGCAAAAAAATACAAGCCATAGTAGGAAACAGGAAAAGATGTCCCAGCCAAAATAACAAACCAAATATCCTAAGAGATACAGGATTTAATACAATTAATCAGTGATAATCACACAACTCTCCTAAATTACTTCAAAGAATTTAAAGAAAATATGAATAAAGAAATAAAGGATATTCAGAAGACACTGGGTGAGCACAGAGAACAATTTGAAAACCAGCAAAGAAAAGTAACAGACCTCATAGGAATGAAAGACATGATGGATGAGATAAAAAACAAACAAACAAACAAACATTAGAGGCACATAAGACCAGATTTGAATTGCTTGAAGAGAGAATTAGTGATTTCAAAGACAAAACATCTGAGCTGGAAAAGACAGGGGAACAAAAAGAGCAGAGGATGGAAAAAATGGAACAGAGTCTCAGAGAACTGAATGACAATGAGAAACACACAAAAACTGGCATCACTTTTGTCCCAGAAGAAGAGATTGGAAAAGGGGCAGAAAGAATATTTGAGGAAATAACAACCAAAAACTTCCAAACCCTTATGAAAGACAAAAATATCAATATCCAAGAAGGACAATGCATCTCCAAACAGAATAAACTCTAACAGAGCTATCCTGAGACATATACTATTCACACTGACAAATGTCAGAAATAGAGAGGATTCTGAAAGCAGCAAGAGAAGAGCAAAGCATCAAATATAAGGGAAATTCAATAAGATTAAGTGCCAATCTCTCATCAGAAACCACAAAGGAGAGAAGAAAGTGAAATGATACATTTAAGGTACTGAAAGAGAAAAACTGCCAGGCAAGAATTCTGTATCTGGTAAAGCTGTCCTTCAAAAATGAGGGTGAGGGAAGTGGATGTGGCTCAAGTGATAGGGCTTCCACCTACCATATGGGAGGATCAAGGTTTGATCCCTGGGGCCTCCTGGTAAAAAAGAAGAGAAAGCATGCTTGTGGGGTAAGCCAGTGCCTGCATGGTGAGCTGAGTGCCTGCATGGTGAACCAGGTGCCCGTGCAAGTGCCCACATGGTGAGCCTTGTGCCCACACAATAGTTAGTGCCCATGTGGTGAGTTGAGTGCCCACACAGCGAGATGTGTACCCACATGGTGAGCCAGTGCCTGTGCAAGTGAGTCATGGAGCAAGATGATGACACAACAAAAAGAGAGACAAAGAGGTGAGTCAACGTGAAGCACAGCAGAGACCAGAAACTGAGGTGGTGCAATTGACAGTGAACTTCTCTTCACATCAGAGGATCAAATCCCAGTGAATCCTAGAGGAGAAAAAAAGAAAACTAGATACAGAAGATCAAACGGACAGCAAAAACAGTGGGGGGGGGGGGGAGGGGAGGGAAAGTAGTGAAAGGAGGGGAAGGGGGAAATAAATAAAACTTAAAAAAAAGAGAGGGTGAGTTCAAAGTATTCACAGACAAAAACTGATAGAATATGTTACCAAAACACTGGATTTGCAAGAGATACTAAAGGAGATGCTGCAGCCTGAAAGGAAAAAACAAGGGTGAGGGATTTGGAGAAGAATTTAGAAATGAGTTTATTAGGAAGGTTAAACTAAAGGATAAGAAGACAGGCAATAGAATAATATGACAACAGAGAGAAGGACAAAATGGATGAAGTAAGTAATACCCTTACAGTAATAACACTGAATGTTAATGGATTGAACTCCCCAATCAAAACACATAGACTAATAGAATGGATTAAAAAAATATGAGCTATCTGTCTATATGTTTCCTACAAGAGACTAACTTCATGGCTCTTCTGCTTCTTCCATTTGAACCTATAGTTAGAACCAGAGTTAATAGATTTATGTCCAGGAAACTTAAATCTTTGGGCTTTCCATGTGCCAATTGGGCCCTGAATCTGAATAGGGTTGCAACACCTACTCTTCAGTTCTTTGGACTCACCCAGGACAATGAACAAGAAAATGATGAAGGACAAGGAGCAGTGAGAATCTGCAACTGCAAGCAACATAGTCCAATCTATCTGCCCCATGGGATCTAACCCCCTCTCAATTAGAGGCAGAGTGGACATCACCATCCCAGAATCCTTAGGATAGGGGAATGAATGATGGACTAGAGTAGACTTTGTTGGGAATGGGTATTGTATTTTGTGGAATGCCATTTCTGCAGCGATTGAGATGATCATGTGATTTTTCTGCCTTTGATGTGTTAGTACAGTGTCTTGCAGTAATTGTTTTTCTTGTGTTGTGTCTTCCTTGCATATCTGGAAGGGGACCCACTTGTTCATAGTGTATAAAGAAAGAGAGAGAGAAGAGACTCATTTCAGTCATAAGGGTACTACCAGGTTAAAAGTGAAAGGTTAGGAAACAGATGTGGCTCAAGCAATTGGGCTCCCATCTACCATATAGGAGCTTCAGGGTCCGATACCCAGGACCTCCTGGTGAAGGCAAGCTAACCCACATGGAGTCCTGCCCCACCCAGGGGTGCTGCCCTATGCAGGAGTGCCAGCCAACACAGAGAGCTGACACAGCAAGATGACACAACAAAAAGAGACACTGAGGGAGCTGAGGTAGTGCAAGAGAATGATCACCTCACTCCCACTCCAGAAGGTCCCAGGATTAGTTCCCAGAGCTGCCTAATGAGAATATAAGCAGACACAGAAGAACACACAGCAAATGCACACAGAGAGCAGACAGTGGTGGGAGGGGGGAGAAATAAATAAATAAATAAATAAATAAGAGTAAATAAATCTTTTTTTAAAAAGTGAAAGGTTGGAAAAAGGTATTCTGTGCAAATAATAACGAAAAAGAACTAGAGTAGTCCAGATAAACATAAAATAACATTATAGTATGTGAACAATAATTACTCAGTGCAACTGACAAACTGTTCCTGTGATCAGTATTCTGTGCTTTTTTTCATACAAAATAAACTCTTGCTTTTAATTGAGGAGGAGTGGAGAAGAGAGATATTTTTAGATACTTCATTTTTTAACCTTTTCTTATTCATACTCTTTAAAATAATTTATCTGGATCAATAATGATTTAGCATGGTTACTGTTGAACAAGATTTTGAGTTTTTCTGCCTCATAAAATTGTAAGTTGGCAAATTGTTATCTGCTGTAATTCATTCCAAATAGATGTGAAGAATTCCCAAATAGGAATTTGATTATCTAGAAAGAATTATGGCCTAAATGGAAATTAAATAACTAATCCAATAACTTATTTCATTCTTAGAGATTATTATATCCAATAGTTCTATTATATTTGAATTGTTATTTACATTTACAAATGTTTGTTACTATGCTATCTATTTTTATAATTGATTATGTTAAATCTAACCTGGCCTTGCACTGTCACTTAAAATTTTTAATTTCTTTCTATCTGTTTTTCTATTTGTTTTACAATTTTACAATAAAGGATGTTTTAGCAGTTTAAAAAAGCCATTGATAATACATTTTGTATAGATCATATGGGATGTGAATATATCTCAATAAAACTGCTTAATAAACAAATAAATAATTGTGCAAGAATAGCCAGAAATAGCAGGGATGTACAGCAGGGGAAACAGACTAAAAGGTGAGGAATTTCCTTGTTTGTCTGTTTTTTGTTTATTATTATTGAAATAATGAAAATGCTTTAAGAATAATTGAAGTGACGAATGTAAAACTATGTGATTATACCAAATACTATTGATTGAACACTTTGGATAAATTGTATGCTTTATTAATTGTATCGATAAAATTTGTTTTTAAAAAAATTCAGGCTTAGACATAGGCATTTCTGTATACTCATAAACACATTTCTTCAGATTGCCCTTAAGTTGGATATACTTGCTGCCTAATTTACCTTCAGATTCTATTGTTCAAATGTTTGAAGTTAGTACTCATTGTCAATTAGTTCCCAGATTGCAACCTACTCAATGTGATATATAGGCAGCTACCTAATCAACAGAAAGAATTTAAACTAGCTGTGAGTCTAATTAGATGCCTTCAGACTGGCTGACTTCACTTATTTTCACTGCACAAGACTGGCCACTCCAGCCATAGATGTCTTTTCATTTCTTTACTCTCTAATTTTCCCTATGAAAATGAAGCTAAAGAAATCATTTAAATAATTATTTAAAATACTAAATAAAATACTGTGAATTTGCTCAATTTGTAGATACTCTTCAAAGAAGAAAATTCTCACTTTTTACAATTTTGGGATACATGAGTTTGCTGCTAGCATCTCCCATTTTACTTATGTAAAAATTTAGAGAAAGGGGGAGCAGCTCAAGTGGTTGAGCACCTGCTTCCCATGTACAAGGTCCCAGGTTCCATCCCTAGTACCTCCTAAAAACAAACTAACGAAAAAACTAACTCTCATTGGAAGCACATGTAGCTCAGTGGTTGAGCACCTGCTTTCCATGTATGAAGTCCTGGGTTTAATTCCTGGTACCTCCTAAAAAAGAAAAACTGATGCCTCAACCACACCTGAAGATGTGCTGGTACATGTTTAACAACCTGCTAGGGAAGAAGACATGATTATAAATTCTATTGATTTAAAGAAACATAGCACATAACTTACAAATAATAAAATATATAATACTCATTATTGTAAATTCCACATAGGCAACTCATCTCACAGAAGGCTTTCACTGATCATTTTTTAATTTTTTTTATTAGAGTAGTTGTTGGTCTACAGAGAAATCATGCAGAAAATACAGAGTTCCCATATAACACCCCCCATACAAACAATTTTCCCTATTATTAACACTGCATTAGTGTAGTACCTTTTTACACTTGATGAAATAATATTATTATAATTATACTATTAACTATAGTCTATAGTTTACATTTGGGTTTATAATTCTGTTTTTTTTTTAATTTTTATTTTGTAACATAAATACAACTAAAAGTTTCCCTTTTAACTGTATTCAAATATATAATTCAGTGATGTTAATCATATTCACAATGCTGTGCTATAATCACTGCCATTCATTACCAAAACTTTTCCATCATCCCAAACAGAAACTCTGTATCAGTTAAATATTGATTCCCCATTCCCTACCCCCACCATGGGTCCAGGTAACTTGTATTCTAGTTTCCGACTCTATAAATGTGCTTATTCTAATTACTTCACAGCAGTGAGATCATACAATATTTGTACTTTTGTTTCTGGCTCATTTCACTCAACATGATGACTTCAAGGTTCATTCATGTTGCCTCATGCATCAGAATTTCATTCCTTTTTACAGCTGAATAATATTCCATTGTGTGTTTATAACACATTTTATCTATTCATCTGTTAATGGACACTATTTTTTGATAATTGTGGATAATACCGCTATGGACAATGACAAACAAGTATTTCTTCAAATCCCTGCCTACAATTCTTTTGGGTATATATATATAGAAGTGGGATTGCAGGGCATATGCTAACTCTACACTTTCTGAAGAACTGCCAAATTGTTTTCCACAGCAGCTGTACCATTTACATTTCCACCAACAGTGAATGAGTGTTTCTATTTTTCCACATACTCTCTAATACTTGTTATTTTTTGTTTTTATAGTAGCAGCCATTCCAGTCAATATGAAAAGGTAGCTCCTTGTGGTTTTGATTTGCATTTCCCCAATGACTAATGATGTTGTGCATCTTGTCATGTATTTTTTGGCCATTTGTATATCTTCTTTGGAGAAAAATCTATTAAAGTTTTTTGCCCATTTTTTAATTGGGTTGTTTGTATTTTTGTTGTTAAGCTGTGGGATTTCTTTTTGCTAAGTCTCTTTGTTAAGTCTTGTATTTGTAACCACCTTTTGGTGGCAGTTGACAAATAAGTGCAGTTCTGACATGAACACTGATTGATATTTTCATCAATGTTAATAGGTAAAACAAAAGTGGAACAAGGAAAACATACGTCAGAACCGCTCTAGTTAGTCAATAACATGAGCAATCTCTCGACTGAATCAGATAATCGTTTTTTGTATACTGGAAGAAAATACCTTCAATTTTTTTGCACTATTCACAACACAACAACTACAGACATTATACAAGTTTTAGTTTAATTTGCATTGTAAACATTTTTTCCCATTCATTACCTAACTCTAGACCAGGAGTTGGCAAACTCTTCTGAAAAGGGCCAAAGAGTAATAAATATTTTAGGTGTTCCAAGCCATCTGATCTCTGTCTCACCTACTGAACTCTGCTGTTGTAATATGAAAGCAGCATAGACAATACGTTAACAAATAGCTGTGGCTGTGTTCCTGTAAAACTTAATTTGAAAAAAAACAAAAACAAAAAACAAGCAGATTTGGCCCACAGGCTGTATTTTGCCATCCCCTGGTCTAGATAATCAACAAAACAATAAACCAAGCCCTCATTTGTAGCATTTGCCCATTTCTGTGGTATAAATACTCTTATTGTGATCAGTTTCAAGTTATCAACCTGTCATCATTGACATGAATGTGGGAAATGTGCATCATATACTGTTTCCACCAGGCAGACACAATAGGCATAAATAACCTCCCATGTATGAAGTCCCAATGTAATAAAATAAAGTAAAATGTAATAAAATAACTAAGAAATGAAGAGTCTTTATTACTTTTTTTAATATGACCTATTTAATTTAAATTTATATAATTCAATTTTTTTAACTTTTTTATTGTCTTTTTTTTTTTTAAAGATACATAGATGACACAAAATGTTACATTAAAAAAATAAGAGGTTACCATATATATATTCTTGGGAAGTGGGAAGAGGAAAAGAAATTGGATGTTTCAAAGGAGAAAATTGGGGTATGAAGAAAAAGTGAATATGACTAAGTACATCATGGGGGGGTGGGGGGAGAGAATCATAAAGAAGGATAATGCCTGAGTAGCGGGAGGAGGGAACACAAGAGATGGAACTAGGCTGACCAACCAAGGCAGTTTGCCTGGGACTAAGGGGTTTCCTGGAATGTGGGATTCACAGCATTAAAACTGGGGAAGTACCATGCAAACCAGCATGATTGGTTACCGCATTAATGCAATACTAAGTGACCCTTCCCCGTGATCTTACAAAGCTTGAGTGAAACAGCAAATGACATGGTCAAAAATTTTCTACAAACCAGTAGAGGGAACAAGAATTTTACCAAGCTTGGTTCTCTGCCAAAAAAAGTGTCAGCTACTGTCAAAGAGGAGAATTACAGACACCTGGGTTAAATCCACTTCCTGTGCTGGGTGAGGCCACAGTACTTTGCAGTAAGAACACCGGTTACTCCTTCCCACCATCCCCTCTCCGTGGAGTTAGTTGCTGTGCTGTTGATCTAAAAATCAAATAAGCTTCTTGTTCTTTAAGATATTTCATGAACTGTGTATCCTAAAGTATGCACCATAATGTAAGCACAGATATTACCATGTTAGAAAGCTAATATCTCAGACTCTGTACATCACCTTAAGTAAATATGATGTGAATAGGGTGTAAGAGTATCGCTGTGGAAGGAAAAAGGTGTTGTGGTGGATGTATGGGAGTGCTGTGTATTATATATATATGCATTGCTGTGGTCTAGGACTCCTACGAAGAAATGCTGAATAATTAGGGGGGGGGGGGGAAAAAAAAAAAGGATAGGATGTGGAATTTTTTCAAGTCAACATTCTTTATCTAAGTTCTTTATCTAACTTTATCCAAGTTCTTTATCTATCCTTTAAACCCATCGCTATATGCCATTCCCTAGTAAGGGACCATGACATTATATTGGGCTTCAAATTTCGGGGAGTTCTGGATCACAGAGTGTTTCAACAATGGCAATGGAGGGATACTGGTATGGGATACCAATGACAGGTGATATATGGCTGACAGGGAGCTGTACAGAACATATGTCCAGGGTGCATGGTAATGATTGGATATACTCATAGTGGCAACAATTAAAAACCCAGCAGGGGGGGTACTGGGTTCCTGGCCAGTGGTGCTCTGTCGTGGTCCCTAGGGGAGCAGCGATAGTCTCCCAGGTACAGCGGCGGGGACCGGGAGGGAGTGAGGGTTCAACAGTGAGCCCCTGATGCTAATGACTATGCTTGTGAGCTGATAAACCTAAAATAAGAACAAGGCCTAGAGCAACATTGTGCCTGGGAATTTCCTCCTGTCAGCCTTCATGTTACTCAAATGTGGCCAGTCTCGAAGCCAAACTCAGCATGTAAATGCAATGCCTTCCCTCCAGCATGGGACATGACACCCGGGGATGAGCCTCCCTGGCAACGAGGGACCACTATCAAATACCAACTGATGATGCAACTGGAAAAGGACCTTATATGGAAGGTTCAATGCGGATCAGCAGAATATCCATGTCTACATAAAATACCATGACTTTAAAATGCTGTTTGACCTAAAGTAAGGGGGAAATGGAAAGGAGAAATGAGTTTATATGGCTACGAGTTTCTAAAAAAGAGTCTGGAGGCTGGCAGAAGGATTGCCCTCATGCACAACTGAGCAGAGTCAGAGAGACAGATAAAGCAGATACAACCCCCAGATATTGGTTCCTATGAAGGCTAAAGAGACCCATGAGAGTTATGGTCATGGCCGATGGGGTTTACTACCAGGGCAGATGGCCCCTCTCTGGAAATGGTGTTTATGTGTGATGAATCTGGACTCAGATGGGATCTCCCTTCATAAGACCTTCATACTAATCTGCTGGAGGTGCAGTTAACGTTGGGGTTTAAGATATAGTTAGGGGATTTGAATCTCTGGACTGATAATGTGATAGCCAGGTCCTGAGCCTCAACAGACTCCAGCACCTACAATCTGATTTATTGGACTTACCACACTCAGCTAAGATGGAGTTGAAGAAGGACAATCACCACACCATGGAGCCTAGAGCGATTACAACTGAAAATGGGAGGATGGCAGCCAGCATCCATGTGGAATCTGAACCTCCTCTTGACATAGAGGTGCAATGGACACAACCAATCCAATGTCCACATAGAAGAGGTGGCATTGGATTGGGAAAAGTGGACATGGTGGACGATGGGTATGGGGAAGGGCAGGAAGAGATGAGAGGTGGGGGCGTATTTGGGACGTGGAGCTGCCCTGGATGGCGCCTCGGGGGTGATCACCGGACATCGTGGATCCTCACAGGGCCCACTGGATGGAATGGAGGAGAGTATGGGCCATGATGTGGACCATTGTCTATGAGGTGCAGAGGTGCCCAAAGATGTACTTACCAAATCCAATGGATGTGTCATGATGATGGGAACGAGTGTTGTTGGGGGGGGAGAGGGGGGGGTCGGGGGGTGGGGTTGAATGGGACCTCACATATATATTTTTAATGTAATATTATTACAAAGTCAATAAAAATAAAAAAAATAAAAAAATAAAAAAAAAAAGATATTTCATGATCCTATCCTGGGTTCCTTTACTCACTGATCTCATGCATAAAATGGGCCAAGCTGTCAAACTATTTTCTTTTGAAACATTTTAATCATGGCTTTAATATTATACTCTATCCTGCTGACAAATGCAATTTCTATGATGAAGGAAATGTTCTATTCTGTATTGTCCAATAGAGTAGCCACTAATCATATATGGCTATTGCACTTGAAATGTAGCTAGTATAGTTAAGGCAATGGATTATTTAGTTTAATTAATAAAAATTTAAATTTAAGTAGCCATATAGGACTAGTAGCTACTATACTGGATAGAGCAATAAGTCTAAATAAATACAATGTGGCTTTTTATGTGTATATAAATTTTTTTTTGTTTGCTGATATGGATATGGATGGAAGCATAGTGAAAGAGAAATATATGAGATTAACAATTCAGATATGAAAGTTAAATATTTGCTATCAAGCCCATGTGCTAATGTAAATAAATGATAGAAATAGTTCGGAAATAAACAGAGAACTTTGGAGGTGATAACAAACACTTCTATTTTTTCCAGGTCAGGCTACAGCTCATATGATACTTGCTAATACAAAGTAGTAGGGATGAATGACATGAAGGCGACCATACTCTCACTTGGTTTCTCTTTTAACCAATAGCAAATACTTTGGAAAACTGCAAAATGGAACTGCAGCCAAGTCAGAAACCTGAAAGAGAACAATACTACTGATCCCTAGGAATCCTGTGAACTTGATGTCTCTTGAATATCACTTCCTAAACCCTTAGCTGACCAGCATAAAGTATGAGAAATAAATTATCCTGTTTAATGTGGCATTACATTTCCCCAGAGGTCAATTTTACATGTTGTTGTGGGTTGAATTGTGTCCCCTAAAATGCTATGTTCACATTCTAAGCCCCAGTACCCACAAGTATGATCTTATTGGGAAACAGCATCTTTGCAGATGTAATCAAGTTACAATGAGGTCATACTGGATTAGGGTGGGCTAATGATTGGTGTCTTATGTGTAAAAGGAAATTCAGACACAGAGACAGACAAGGGAGAAAGCAACCATGTGAGGATGGAGGCAGATATTGGAGGGACATAATCAAAAGGAAATGAAGGGTTGTATTAACAGTAGTACCTCTGTTAGAAAAGGTCTATATTTTGGCTGAGCAAATCATAGTCTCTTGAAATGTAGGATATGAAAATATAGAACCATATGAACTTTATGAACTTAATGTGGATACTCTATCATGAAAGGCATAAGTATAAATTTCTTAAGTATTCAATGCCTAAACCACTTTACTCAAGTATGAGCTTTATTTTTCTCTTCCTAAGACGCAACAGCAGAAAGCAGTTAGGCATTTAGCCATCTTGTTCTGACAAATAACCAATTCACCTTTATTCCCAGTATGTTCTTAAGTATTGATTTTTCCACGTGAACTCAGACATGTGTCACATTTATCCAATATAGATCTTTTTCCTTGGAAATGTAGTTTGAACATCAATCAGTCAACTGGCCTTTCACCTTCAAATCCTATTGCCACTGTCTATCAATTATTAAAGCTTGCCCATTTCTCCAAATAATTTATTTTTAAAATCTGAAATACACAGTGACTCCTGTGGAAAAAAATAAATGTTTCCTTGGAGAGTATGCAAATGATCTGACTACATGATTTAAATAATCAAATTTTTTCTTTGAAATGATTGTTTTCTAGGTTAAAAAGCTAGTTATATTTTATAAATCCTCATTTCAAGGCCTCTAGGTATTTTCTTTTACAGTATATCTCCCAAATGGTAATATTACAATGTATAAGCAAGGCTCCAGTTTGAGGATGACAATATATAAAAGAAATTCCAGCTGAGTGGCCTTGTAACAAGAGTTTTCAAATAAAGTAGAATGTTTACGTCCATGTCTGAACCCAAGGAACATTGCAAAATGACACCCACCTTGAGGCGCAATCCTCCTGGGAGTAGAGTGTTTGCTGGAAGGCTTTTAATGTGTTGGTAGACATAAGAGGAGAATTGCTCCTGCTCAGCCTGTAATTGGGGGCCAAGTTTACAGAGATGACCTCTGTTGCTTTTGATAGCTGTCTGCAATTCATCAATCAGCTTGCTCACCTGAAGGGGTTAAATTACAAGAATTGTTAGCAGGAAGTAATTGTTGATGTCACACCTATTAGGTTTTTGAGTGCCAAGTTTGATGGGGGATAAACTACTTCAATGCAAGAATTTAAGTACAGATCTATTTTCAGATAAAAAGAATAGAAGAGATATATATCCCTTCATAAACAAATTTTATATATGGAAAATTTTCTAACCTGTTCACTTCAGTAATATGGAATAGGTAACCATTTACAATTGCTAAATGAAAAATACCTCTGGACATGAAAAGGAAATAGTATTTCAGAAAACATACACATCCAACAAGTTTGCAAAGGACTTTTAAATCACTTAATAGAATAAGACCTCCCTAGGACTTTAAAAACTCCAATTTATATACCAATCACAATATTTCATTTTACTCTATGTATTTTCCTTTTTGGAATATGTTTATTTTACTATATTATGTTACATTTAAATATTTTAACACATATACCACATTCATTTACATTTAGTTGAACTTTTATTAAATAACTCTATTTTGCTTCCAAATATTTCAAAATAACATTTTCTCGAATTTACAAATACAATTTCCTAAACTATCCAAACTTCAAAGACAATGCTCTGTTCTAGATAATAAGTTAAATACATAACAATAAACATAGGATTTTTCCAAAAACAGCAAAAGCTGAGAAACATGTATTAGATTTCTAATCAGAATATTTAAGAAGGATATATGAACATGGTTTATGGATTGTTAACAAGACATGCTGAGGACTCAAACATAAGTTAATGTTTCAGTCCATATAATTTACAAATTAAAAATCATTACTACTCTTGTGATTCATTGTTATATAAACTTATTTTCTCTCTAATAAATTGGATTCTTTCATAAACACTGTTTAATATATGGTAGTAAATAAAAGTGATGAATAGTAGAAATCCATTTTATCCATGACTCTTTAAAGTAATTAAATTAGACCCATTTAGAATTATGAATGATTCTGTACAGAGTATGCACTTTGAAATCTTGGGTTAAATCCTGACTTCCACTTACTAACTGGGAGCCTTTGAACAAATAATAAAATCCTCATCCATATATTATCTATTATGCCAGCCTTATTGTATTGTGAGACTTAAGTGAGATTAAAGAAAGGACAGCACAGTTTCTAACCTGTAACAGGTGCCAAATGCACAAGTTATGTTATTTTAGTGTTTTCTATTATGAATCTAGGTGCTTTTTGCCTATCAAGTTTTCCGTTTTTTCTCAGACTATATTTTCTCTTTACCCCTATTTCACATGAGACCGAAAGAAACGCTGGACTATTTGTTGCATATAATTTCTACTTCACTTCAAGGATCATTGATAAAATGGGAAACTCTTCTCCAAGAGTGTCCTGTATATCAGACACCTTATCCTCTTCCCATCTCTCTACTGAAAATACGATCTTTTCCCCAGTCCACATTCCAGCTATGATGATTAATCTATGATTTCTATCTCTTCTATGAAGAGTTCAGGAAAAAAAAGTCAATGAGAGCAAGGTTGTGCTATTTTCTGTATGACTTTAATATTTATTTTATACTCTACATAATTCAATTTTGTATATAATGAGGTATTTACAAAGTACTTCAATTAAGTTTAACTTTTCTAACAATTTTAGAGGTATTAATGGGCCTATAAGCTGGCTAATTTTAAAAGATTTCTATTTTTCTTTTTTTATGTCTCCCATATCACTCTTTTTTGTCCCTATATGATCAACCATCTACCCCCTTTAAATAATCCTTTTTTCTAAATTAAAAGTTTGGCAAACATTTTTTTTTTTTAAATCTGAGGAGTGGTGGGTTCACAGAACAATACTAACTTTTTCTGTTAAGGTACAGTCTCCATGTGCCCAGTCTTCCCCTCTCTAATCCATCCTGATACTTCTACCATATTAACCTACCTTGAGCAGCATTTTAACCCCCCCCCCCCCAGATTCCTTAACAACCCCCCCCCCTGCCGCCGCCCTGCCCTGATTCTTTAGATTGGAATGCAAGATACAACTTAATCCAATATGGATTTATAGTTTATATTCCATCAGACCCCCTTCCCTCTAACTACATGTGTCTTCTCACTGCCTTCATATCCCCTTACACACATGCATGTGCACCCACAAACACACAGACATCCCTTCCGTTTCTAGAGTGTCATAAAATGTTAGACAATGTTTAACCCAATGCTCTCAACTGACAAATAAGGAAACTGATGCCCAGAAATGTTGACCTGCCCAAGACACACTGACAATTAGTTTCTGCACGGAAACTAGAGTCCAGGTCCCCTGATTCCTAGACCACTGTTTTACCACAATTCATTCTCCCCTTCTATCTTAATCTACTCGTTCTTCAATTTCCATCTTCCCCACCAGGCATTTTCCAAGACTTACTATCTGGATACATTCGACACTTAATCAAATTCTGCTTTGTGCTATTCTTCACTTGATTGTGCATCCATGCCAAGTTATTCCAATGAAATTATAAACTTTTCCCAAATGTCCTCCCACTTTACATAGAAATTCCTTCATTCTTGGAAATAACTTATATTAGGCTAGACAGATTTGTTGAAAGAGCAAAATGGATGGGGCAAGAAGAAATCAAGGAGAGAGAAGAGTGGCAGGTGGGGTCTCTCACAGTTATATAGATGCTGTCGGGATTTTCCATGTGCCTTGCTTTAGCCAATGAGATGTAAACAGAGGTAACATACGCCACTTGTGAGCAGAGGCTTTAAGAGACTTGTGTGTTTCTGCCATTGCTCTTTCCACCTCCATGAAAACAGCAATGTCCTATGAGGTTGTTTCCTCAAACTGGATCCCAGACTGAGTTACAGCCAACATATAACGTGAGCAAGAAACAATATTTGGTTTAAGCCACTGAGATTTGGGGCTTGTCAACTCATGCAGCACAGTCTAACAAAAACTAATTAATGAATGGCATTATACTGTATCCTTGTAACCTTTAATAACTCATTTAGTAGGTTACTAATGTTTAGTAACCTACTAAACATTACAACTTAATTGTAAGTTGAAATGAAAGCCTATGGAGGGAAGCAGACTTGGCCCAGTGGTTAGGGCATCCGTCTACCACATGGGAGGTCCGCGGTTCAAACCCCAGGCCTCCTTGCCCTGTGTGGAGCTGGCCCATGCGCAGTGCTGATGCATGCAAGGAGTGCCCTGCCACGCAGGGGTGTCCCCCGAGTAGGGGTTCCCACGCACAAGGAGTGCACCCCGTAAGGCGAGCCGCCCAGCATGAAAGAAAGTGCAGCCTGCCTAAGAAAGGTGCTGCACACATGGAGAGCTGACACAACAAGATGATGCAACAAAAAGAAATGCAGATTCCCAGTGCCACTGATAAGGATAGAAAGTGGTCACAGAAGAACATTCAGCAAATGGATATAGAGAGCAGACAACTGGGGGATGGGGTAAGGGGAGAAAAATAAATAAAAAATAAATCTAAAAAAAAAAAAAAAGGAAAGCCTATGGAAATTTCTATTATCCCAGTCATAAGGAAGGCCCCTCATGGTCCACCAGTCGAACTTCAACAAAACTTTGGAAACCATGAACATAGAAAGTAGAGAGAAGGAGGAGTCCTAATGGTGACACAGGGACAGAAAGAAAATGAGATAAGAAAAGATGAGGGAAGAAATAAAAAGGAGAAATTGACTGGGGACAATGAGCAGGGAAGAGAGAGAAGGAAAGAAAATGGAAAGGAAGAGAATATCATTTATTGACTATGAAATCTACTGACATATTTTTCTTATGGCCCCCCTTTTCTTACTTTCTGAAATGAATATCTATACTTTCTATAGGACCGTTAATCCTATAAGAAAGTTGTAATATTTAAAATACAGAAGTGATGCACTATTAGTCAGTATTTTCAGTTTCATTTTCACTATCAGATATTACTACTTTCCAGCAGGTATTCTCCACAAAAATGATGGATAATAATATATATCATATCAAGACTCAATACCAAAACAGACCTGATGACATGCTCTTATGGTTATCTGACAAAATTAAAAGCTAAGAACCGAAGGCTCTAAAGAAAGAGCTCATTTCTGGAAAACACTGATTCTCTCTAAACCCATCCCCAGCTCGTGTGATTCAGAAAGTTGTAGTTTTAGATAATCTTTAAATTCTACTAAGAATAATGCAATATAGTATGCTAGTCAATATACTGTTCTCTTTGATTTTATGTTCTGTACCTTGTGCTCTATTGCAAGTCACCAAGAGAAAAAAAAAAGAAATTTAAGACTTTGATTTAAGAGCATTTTTATACATGACTGGTATAACTGTCACACTTCTTAGCCTTCCACAGATGGGAAATTTCATGTGACATCAGAAATCAACCAACCATACAATTGATGATGTCATTTGCATTCTAAACACCTATTGGTTAAAGCCTTAAAAGTTTCTTCTGGCATGAATTCTTTTTTGCTTCAAAAATTATCATTTTTGCCATTTTCATTGGCCTCTGATAATCTGATAATGTATATGAAGCAAAATTACACCATCGATCACATTTTTTTAAATTAACTTAAGACCATAAAATAAGATGTCCGGGCAAAGACTAACTTATAACTGAGACATGGAAAGAAGTATGTTGAAGATCCTGCCACTGGCATTTTGATAATGTTTTCATTCAATTTTACTTAACTTTATGTAACTTTACATATTCATAAGGTCCTTTTTCCTTCTAAGTGCTGCATTTTTGTACTCAGTTACTATAAAAACATGACATCTTTAAAAATAATCCTATGCATGAAGTATTAATATATACTAAAGACTGGTATGTAATACAATACTCCTGAGTTATTTTACAGAATATGATTTTTCTCAAATCACAGATGTTGCAAAAAGGGAAAAAATGTTCTTTAAAATTCTTCATCTTGAATCTTTTTTTCTGCAAATCCTTTTTTTTTTTCCTCTACAAAAGCAATGTGAATAGGGGTAAAAGAAGACAAAACTTGACCTTTTGTGATCCCAGCATTAATGGGTCTGTTCATAATTCAATCTATGTGTGTGTGGGAGCATCCATGTGGAAACATAGAGCCCTGAGAGACATAAAGCCTTTCCCTTTAAACATTATCTGACCCTATCAGTCCCATTCACAAAAGGCGGCTTACGTATGCATATGTTGAAAAAATGCACCATCTCATTGTGCAGCAGAAAGCCTACACATTTTACTCTTCATTCTCCATGGAATTGTAGCACGGAAGTGACACTTGTACAGAATTTCAGAGTGACAAATGAGAAGGAAGCAAAAAAAAATGGAGTATTCTGGTACGGAAATAAACTATACTTCTGAATGAATGTAAATGCGCACAGGTCTATATCATACAGGTGGGTTTTTGTAACAGAGACGTTTGATCATATTTGTATGCTACACGTGTATAACCCATGAATTCAATTAACTTCTCAATATGATTTATAACCAGCACAAAATATTATTCTGTTTGTAATCATTCTAAAAATTATACATATTGACATTGTACATTCTGAACCATACATTCTGAATACTGTACTTTGGCTATTATTAACAACTCTTTGAAGACCTCCTGGTTTTTCTGGTGATGAATTCAACTGTCAGCCTGAAAGCTATATAGCCGAGGGTCCAATGGTGTTATCAAGGAGGACTCCAGAGCACTTTACATAGAATTGTCAATTGAAATCAGTATAAAAGATGGCACCTTATGCTGCCTTTAGGCCTAACATTCCTGTCCACTCTTGGGGGACAGGATGATTGAAAGTGGAGACATTTTAAATGTCTTCGTGATTCACCTGGCAACAGGGCTATGTTGATGGCAACAAGGATGATGTCAACTATAACTTTTTAGGTGGCTATAGAATGTGCCTCTCAACAGGACCATAAGTGATTAATGGTCCAAACTACTGTGCTTTGAAATCCAGAGCCAGGTTGGCACTCAGGGCTGAGGGCAGCAGGAATAGCAAGGCAGGTCTATTCCTAGGAGCCACAGGGCTCCTCTGGTGGCCAACTATGGCTCAAGGATATCCCAACAGCTTTGCCAAAACTTCCTGAGATTGCACAGCAGTCTAGGATACTTCCACTCAATTTTCCTTTCTTCTCTCCTTCACTCAGAGTCAGACCTGTATCTCAGTCTGATGGCTCTCCCAGCCTTACCCAGCTCTCTCCTTGTTTTCTCTCACAGGCATTTCTCCTAATAAAATCTTAATGCATTTAATCCTATCCTGACATCTTTTTCTCAGGTACCCTGAAATAACACACTTCTAAACTGTCAATAATGAAGTACATGTTAGATTTCCATTAGATGGTTTCCAGAAGTCTTAATTTACTTTAATATATATCTTAACCTGAAAGTGGTCTTATTGATGCATGTATTATTATTTTACCAGTTTTCTTGTAGAGGCATTACAAGATCTTTGAGACAAAACAATATGCAGCAGCAATGGAACTAAATCTCAGATTTTATTATGTTGAGTTTGGGCTTTGAGACACGTCTAGAAAAGTAATATTCTTTTGAAAAAATTAATAAATACATGAGCAAAAATTATTTTGAAGTAATTGGGTGCCCCCCAATTCTTTCTTTTTTTTTTTCAGTATCAGGGTTTCACATGTCTGCTTATGAATTATGGCTATACACTAATGTAAATGACTTTTTCTAACCAAAACACTGGAACATAAACATCCAAATTTATATAATAACTTTCAAAGTAATGACTTAAAAATTATCTTCACAGTCTATGGAATGTGTTTAGAAGTCAGTTCATACACACACATACACACATATACAGTGCATATTCCCTTTACTATGAACTTGAGTTTTGAAATAAGTTTTGAAATGAGTTTTATCCAAAAAGCATTTGGAGCCCTATCTGAGAAATCAAGTACGTGACAAAATAGGGAAATATAAATGTAGTATTGGAATAAATATACTGCATAAAAAGAAACTGTGTATGTATGTTTATATGGTATACATGTGTATACACATGTATATATATGATTTCTCATTCATATATTTATGTATGAAAAACTGTGTTTATATAAAAAAAAATCAGTCCTACTATCTTTTAGTAATACTTTTAGATGTCCATGTGCATTCATTGTGTAGGAAGAACATCACAATATATACTGCTAAATAAGCATTAGGATGATGATATTAAGAAGAAAAGAAGAAATACCAAATAAGTAAAAATACTGTTGGATTTTCCAGAAAAGAGCATTTTCATTTCCAATGTTACCAGTGTAGTAGGATTAAAATTTACATTTAGCATAAAGACCATTTCCCTTGGTTATTTCAGGTTTTCAATCCCATTGAAATTACAATTTTTCACAAAATATTAATTATTAAAATAACTGCAATATTTAAAAAGGAGAAAATATATAATCTCTCCATTCTTTTTAAATTATCTTCTATATTAATAATTTATGCTATTATAGATATAACTTTAATCATACTATTAATCTAAGAGATATATCGACATTTCTTAAAGTTTATCATATCATTAAATATGATAGATTCTTTTTGAACCTACTATGAAAATATAATACAACTCTTCAACTTATGTTTCAAATGAGTAGAGGATAATTTTTAAATTTATAGTTAACAACCTAATCTTTTAGCTTAAAATTCAGTGGAATGAGTAAGTACTATACGCATTTTTTAAATTATTTAAGCAAAATTTTTATAGAATATCCTCTACTGGGATTGCAAATCAATGTTTACAAAGTTATCTTTAATACTGGATATATATAAGTCCCAAATATCAATGTAGCTTCTAATATAAGAGTAATTCACCCAGGAAAATTCAATGCTCTGTACTTGAGAATCTAGCGTAAAATAAATGGTCAGTAAAGGTCTTGCAATCACAATATTAAGAAAATATTAAAGCCCCAAAGCCTGGAGAGATTTCTTTACCAAAATGTAAAATTCTCAAAAACATAATAAGTTTAATTTTAAAATATTCACACTACTTTATTCCTTAAGTTCCATACAAATTTTATTTATTGACAATTGTGCACGGAAATTAGCAACTTCAGGTTCTTTTCTCAGAAAGATTAAATGCTTTTGTGTTTCAAGAAACCACCTGAAAATCATTTTCCCTTTTGTCTAACACCAATTTTGTATTATTATTTCATTTATGGAATATGCTGTCAACTTCACAGCATGAGCTTTAGAGAGAGGAGGGCTGGCTTTAATAGTTCTTCATTACAATATCATCTACAGAATCTTATGATTAGCTCACTTAGTCTTGACATTTGTAAACTACAATTTTTCCCTAGGTAAGAGATAATTTTGTTAACATTTTAAAATTCAAAACAATAATTCCATTCTTAGAAAGTCAGAAAATAAAAACAAGATTTAGTATTTACCCAAAGTTCAAAACTATGTTAATGCTTTCCCTATATTGTTGTTTTATAATTTTCCATTTGCATATAATAATTTAGAAAATTTATGAGAATATATTCATATTTGTCTCAGAAAATTAAAATATGATTTATTCTCTCAAACATATAACTATTTTTCAATTACTCTTAATTAAACGATTTCCAGTGTTGATCAATTTTTCTATTATAAGTTATCGGCTAACAACAGTTGGTTTAATACCAGTTCCCACATAAAATTTAGCTTAATTTTGAAAATTAGTATTCATTGTAATTTTATAAAATAGTTTACAAAGTAAATTCCATACTTTTTCTTGTGCCTTATGGTTTTCCTTTGCTGTCAATGAAAGAATAACTTTTTCAGTAATTTTCTCCTTCTGTTCATCCATAGCAAGTTTCAACTAGAAAAAATTTAACAATGTGAAAACAGATATTTATTAACAACTAATAGCAACATTTATTCAAACAACTAATTTGGCATAATCATGCAAAGTGATTTCTTATTAATTTTGTCCATACTTATCTGAAAATGAACTCCATTTAGGCTAAAAAGTATAAAAGTATAAAAGTTCATTTCTGTATTTAAAATATTTATTACGTTATCAGTCTTTTCACTTCCTTTTTATTGTTTTTAGGTTTCCTAAAGTATGGCTTGGGGGGCCTCCTTAACTGCAGAAAATTGACACTGAGAAATATTTTAAATCACTTAATTAAAATGAGCATAGGCTGATAATTCCTATTAAAATCTCTCAATGTCAGCAGGGAATAAACTGGCTGCTTTTAAATCAGAATAAGAATTCAAGGACTTAATCCCAAAACAATTGTTAGGTGAAATGTTCTAGAATGGTACCAAATGATTTATAACATTTTTATAACAAAGGATCATATATCTAAATACTGAACAGTTACCTCCAACCCGTGTCATTACAAGGCCAGAGACACAAAATAGCCCTCTACTACTGCTGCTGTTAAAAAAGGTGAATGTGGTTCATTCTCTATTTCTTTATAAATATTCCTTGTGGGATAAAACACTGTAACACTATTATCAACAGAAGGAAAAAACTAAAATCATACAAAAATATTCACTCAACACATTGGCATTAATAGAAAGAGAGAAAACATGAGCCTGATATGGAACCCACTGAATTGGAATATTTAGCTATTCTCAAGCAAAGGATTTACTATGTTGTATCAACATTTTTAGGATTACTTACAGGGAAGGAGGAAAGGATAACGGCCATGTTTTTTGTCTTGTTTTATTATTGATTATTGTGTTGCTGTTGTTGTTGTATGTCTGGAAAATCATGTGTGAATGACCGGAATCTTGAATCCGTACTCTGCCTGAAGACCCACTCCTACGCATAAATAAAATGTGAGTGAGGGAATGTTCAATGCTAGGATGTCCCTCAGTCTAACTGCGAGTATACACTAGAAGAACTGTATCAGACCTGTGAACACTTCATCAAGTAATGTAGGAGACAATTCAGTATATCAGAGAGTCTGTTTTTGTAGAGGGGAGCGGCACAGGGATTTTTAGGCAATTCTGATGACCATCCTAGATAAGGGGCTGGCAAATGTTTCTGCAAAGGGCCAAATAGCAAACATTTTAGGCTTTGCAGAGGGGCCGTACAGTCTCTGTTGTACTTACTCAACTTTCTTATTGTCGCATGAAATAGTCAACATATAAATGAACGAAAGTGGCTGTGTTTCAATAAAACTTGGTTTAAAGTGAAAAATAGGTGGCAGGCCAAATTTAGCCAGTGTACTTGCAGTACTTTGCCAATCTCTCTCCTCAACTGATAAGCACTGATAGGGTTTTAAAGACATCATCATGAGAGACTATTCTTAGTATCACTCTCCTCAGGGAATATTTGTTTCTGTAATGAAGTGATAGAAAAGACTTAATATTATAAAAAGCCAAATATCAAATTCATCTTCCACATAGGGAAACATATGTGAGAATTGTGGCAAAACATACAGGTCTCAAGTCTCTAAGGTTATTTCTTTTTTTTTTTTTTTATTTTTTTATTCATTTTTTTTTAAATATTACATTCAAAAAATATGAGGTCCCATTCAACCCCACCACCCCCACCCCACCACTACCCCCACAGCAACACTCTCTCCCATCATCATGTCACATTCATTGCATTTGGTAAGTATATCTCTGGGCATCGCTGCACCTCATGGTCAATGGTCCACATCATAGCCCATACTCTCCCACAGTGGGCCCTGGGAGGATCTACAATGTCCGGTAATTGTCCCTGAAGCACCACCCAGGACAACTCCAAGTCCTGAAAACGCCTCCACATCTCATCTCTTCCTCCCATTCCCCGCACCCAGCAGCCACCATGGCCGCTTTTCCCACACCAATGCCACATTTTCTCTGTGGACTTTGGATTGATTGTGTTCTAAGGTTATTTCTTTATTACGGGGGTTCTCATCTTCAGAGAAAATGATGGGTGTGGAAGAGGGCAGCTGGGGAATATCCATCAAGATCACCAATTGTTTAAAAAATTAATTTCCAAGTTCAAAACCATTCAAATCAGATTTTTATTTTATTTTACGTTGAAGGGAAACAAAGCAAAACCAAAAAAGAGCCAGAGCCACAAAACTTTTCGGTGCCCCAGCAGGCAAGTCAGATTCTAATAAGCTTCCCAGGACAATAACTTTAGAACCACTTCCAAGAAACTCTTTAAAAGGTGAGCATTCTTTGCTTTGAAAAGACCACACTTGGAAAAATAACCTCCATTCTAATATTCAACTTCTAAATCTGAGGGTAAAATGTAAGCTAGGGGACAAACATACCAAAATTACTGAAAGGCATCAGATACATAGCTCCAAACAGGGAGTATAGAGAGCTATTGAGAAATAAATGTTCAACAAAATACGAGGGTATACACATAGGGTCTTTTCCAGAAACAGACAAGCCATTCCAAAGAAACATATTTTAATACAGTAAATTAGAGAAAATTATTTAAATTAACAGAGTACATTTTCACCCTTAGGTATTAATAATATGCTGGGTTAATAGTGTCTCTCCCTCAGGCACCATGACATGGTAACAATAGTGGGAGGCTTCTCTGTGGTCACTTTTGATGAGGACATGCTATTTACTCATTAAGACAAAACTAGATCTTTGATTTGCTCTATTATCTAAATTATAGAAATAATTTTTCATCAAAGGATTTGAAATTTTTTACATTAACTTTTCATGGATATAAAGGGTAGAATCTTCAAATTAAAAATCAAGAAACCAAGAGAAAGTTGGCTAAAAATTTTGTACATAACTGAAAAGCCAAAGCCCCACCAAATGGGGGAAATGGAAACTGAGTCACCTTGTTTTAAAAATTTCTTCCCCTTTTTAAAGGTAAGAAAACATTCCCACATGTTTACTGTACACATCAAAATCTACAGGATAAACAGGAAGATTTAATTAATCATTTTTGTCAGGTCTTGTTTTTTGCTAAAACCTTTTTGAAAATATTTAAGGAACAGTGTTAGTCATCAATGATTAGGTTGGCATTAGGTTCATTCAATATTAATGAAAACTTGGGCGTGGGGCATTGAAAAACATGGAATCAGAATAGAGTAATAAAGAGACTAATAAAGGACAGCAGCAGAAATGGGAAAAAGGGAAAAATGAGACATAGAATGACTCAGTCAGAGAAAACTGACCAAAGTGCTTCAAGAAAATGGTCTGTGTAGAGAATGAGATGTTTGAATGGAGTAAATTTCTCTCAAGCAAAATGTGATTTTTTTTTTTAGGGATTAATTTTAAAAACCCACAAAAGTACACCTGAAGCATCAGATTCCAAAGAAATTACTTCTAGTGGTAGTTAACGTTCAGACTATACTTTGCCTAAAGTCATTAATACTAAGTTGTAGGCTTTATATCTTCTTTAGAGCCTTAAATGGTCAGAGAAATACATGGTTCTATATAAACCATGTGGTCCCTTGTGATTATACTTGAAAGTGCTCTTAATTTTGAGGAATTCCTGAAACATTTACTGGCTCAGGAAGCTCTATGCTCTCCCATCTGAGAGAGGAAATAGGTTCAAGACCTCCTGCTGGAGAAATACAGCCTGAACAGTAGTGGTCTCATTTTAGGTTCTCATTATCTGTTGATGGCTTTTCTTTTTTTCATTTTTAACTCCTCCCCCAAAAAGCATTTTAAAGTGCATGTATAAAAATCATAAAGTCTTAATTCTTTAAAAATTTTAAGGTGGCATTAAGGTGAAATAAAATCTATTTTACAGGAGAAAATAACTCCAGAATGGTCACTCAGGAGTTCAGTTATTAATATCTTTAGAAAAGGTACACTAATTCAAACAAGCTGGTATTTTACTGTCTACTTAATTTGTATTGACATTTTAGATAGGTACAAGTCAAAGGGGAAAAAACCTATTAGTCCAACCAAACTCTCACTATTCTCAACTGTAGTTTGCCACTTATTGTTTTCTCTGTATTCAGAAGAACATCTATCTAATGATTGAAATGTGAAATATGTGATGAATGTACTGTGTATAATGATGTTAATAAATCAACATGACCCAAAAAGAAAACCTAATATCTGTATCTATCTTAGCAGAAATCTAATTTTTGACTGGAAATATTGATCTATTTTACATATTTTACAGGCAGATCAATACAGCCAATACAGTTTAGCATGAAAAACAGGACAATCAGCCTTCCTATATATTGACAAGTTTCTCCAATGGTCTGTTAATATACAAAAGACTGGGACAAATTACTTATTTATATATACAAAACATGGTTATAAAGGCCAGCTGCAGGTATTTTTTTGGAAAGTGCATTTTAATAAGGTCCTATTCAGTTAGGGAACAAATGGGGAAGAAGTAGTTTGCACTACAGAGTTTAGCGCGAGAGCTTTCTCTTTTTCTAACCACGAAATCAATCATTTGTCCAGACTGTGGGAGTCAGAGTTAGTTACTGAAAAGAGCTCCGTATATAAACAAGTCAATAACTCATTGTGTGTTATTGTCGAGCTGAAGAAGTTGGCTTTCAAAAAGCTGCCCCTGCTTCTCTCAGAATGAATGTCACTGTATTCAGGGACTGGGAGAGAGTCCTTTGTTTCTAGTCATTGCTGGCTGCCATTTATGTATGGGAACGGGAGGTGGCTGCTAGGGGAGTGGGGGAAGCACTGTTTGACATCATGGATATCCAAGGAAATCTATGAATTTTGTCAACCTAAATAATTTATATCCGGGTATAAAGTAATAGATTTATAAAGAGTGGCCACACAATAAATATTTAGTAAAGGAATTAATTTATAAATTAGTCTACATCATTTTAAATTGAATCTGGCTGATATTTTTGTTTTCCTACCTGTCCATGAAGATGAAATCAAAGTCCAGGCAATGGATTTTGTACAAAACCAAACTGGTGGACAGGTCAACATGTCAAAAAATGCCATCTGACCCTGCCATATATATATATATTTAATTAGAGAAGCTGTAGCTTTATAGAAAACTCATGCAGAAAATACAGAGTTCCTATATAGTTCCCTACCCCCAATTATGAACACCTTAAGTTAGTATGGTGCATTTGTTACAATTCATAAAAGAACATTTTTATAATTGTACTATTAACTGTAGTCCATTCTTTATGTTAGGGTTCACTGTTTGTATTGTACAGTCCTATGGGTTTTTTTAAAAAATCTAGTAGTATAATACAACCTAAAATTTCTCCTTTTAACCACATCCAAATACATAATTCAGTGCTGTTAATTACATCCACAATGTTGTGCTACCATTATCATCTTCCATTACCCAACTTCCCATCACCACAAAGAGAAACTGTAAAATTTAAGCATTAACTCCCCATTCCAAACCTCCACCTTCTGCAATAAATATTAAGGTTGACTCTGGGAACTCTTAAATGGGGTTTTCAAGGACTGTGTGTGTGTGTGTGTGCGTGTGTATGTGTGTGTGTGTAGTGCACACAAGAACTTTGCTTATTTGTCTCTATTAAACATAAAAATGAATTCACCAAAAATGAATTCATAAAGAAGATATATTTCAGTTAAGATAATAGAATTTATCTGAAGAATGATTTTATATGTCTACCACTTGTGATAAGGTAAAGAAATTTCAACAATGTTTTACTTAAAAATTAATTTAAATATCTTTTAGAATTTGAACTGTACCTAAAATTCATAAAATGTGACTATTATCATATGCTTATTTATTTTACCATAAAATATTTATTAAATACCTATTATTTATTCAGAATCAAAGAAGAGAATGTGAAAAAATACCAGGATTCAACATTTGTAATTACGTGGGACAGAAACAAATATATGTGGATCCACTTAAAAAATTATCCTCTTTTTTATGGTCTCTGAATTTGTCTTCAGACAAAAGCTTAGCCCTTAATTACATAAAGTTACAGTTATGGACAAGGAGGGGACTTGGGAAACTAGAACTGAATCTAATTGATCTCACTTCCTCACCTAAGCTAGAATACAACAGTGTTAAATAATATGGCAGATTCCCATATGCAATAACTGGACTGGAAATTTTTTCAGGTTACAGATAGGTTAATAGCAAAGTATAATATCATTGAAGAGACAATAAAAAACTAGATACATTAACCTAACTGTCACAAGGTAGATCATAGCTATTTGCCAAATGAGAGATATGGACAATACAATCTTTAAGTACAGAGGACAAAAATATTATTTATGGAGTAGTCAAAGTGAAGAGGTATGAATGATTGATAGTTTCTGGCTAGGAAGAGAAGAGAGAGGAAATAGTAATATGGACATTCTGTAATTAAATGATGAAATTAGTTCTAATTAACTAATTAGTGAAGTGACTTGAGATGGTTTTGGGAGGTGGTAGAGGAAGGAGAGTAGCTGAGCCTTAAAAGATAAACAGAAGGGAGCCGATGTAGCTTAAGTGCTTGAGCACTGCTTCCCAGGTATGAGGACTCAGGTTCAATACCTGGTACTTCCTTAAAAAATAAACAAATGAAAAACAAGGATCTGGGTTCAATTCCTGGTACCTCTTAAAAAAAAAAAAAAAGATAAGCAGAAAGAAGAACATAGCTGGTCCAAGTGAAAAAAGCAGCCTAAGGCAATGGTCTGTCTATAAGGAATGTTTCATACAGGGGAACATGAACTATAAGGTTAAGGAGAAATCATAATTTATTTTTTTATTTAAATATAAGGCAGGGGAATACAAGTCAAGTGACTGATCTAAGTCAAGAGCTCAGATCTTAGCTTTTCCTTGGCTTAGCTCCTCATTCTTAACCTATATACTTAGCTCAGTTCTGGTCTTAGAGAAGCTGTAAGTAAGCCCTAATCTAAACCCCATTTCCAACCAGGTGACCTTACCTAAGTCCCCTCTATAAAGAAATTCAAGAATGCTACTTCTAGTCTTGAGAAAAAAAGTAGAATCCTAAGGCTCAGAACTGGCTGTGCCATAAACAGTTCTGAGACATTGAGAAATAGTAACAATTAATACAGCCCAGGCCTTGCTAATTCCTTTGGGGGCAGGTGGGAATGGGACTTTTACCAATGCCTGGTGGTTTCTTGAAGACAGTTTAAGTGGGGCCCAGGCCCCTCTAAGTCCTCGGTATATAGCCACCTGCATGACCTAGACATAACTTAAAGGTTAACAGCCCTCCCCAGAGGGGAGAGGATGCATAGATGGTATCATAAACTATAATCTTCTGAGGGAGGTGCAAGATGGCATCAGTTTAAGTGTGCACTCAACTCCTCTTTCACAAAAAATGGCTGAGTGGGGGTAAGATCCTGCCCAAGTGAGCTGTTTTGGGAAACCACAGAGCAGGAGGCTTCAGGGCATCCATCTGGATAGAGCTAGATAAAGCAATAAATTGCTCAAGGTAAAACCAAGAGTTTCTTGCCCTTGAATCCTCTAGGCAAAAAGTCGACTCTGGCTGGCTACTCAGCAGGTGGAAGCATTCTCTGAGAGTGGGAGGGTTCTGGCAAAGGGTGCAGACGGGTTTCCTTTCTGTGGATTTAGTTGCCTGGACCCCCTTTGAGCTTTGAGGAGCATACCAGCTGGCTCAAGGTGGCACCAGGAAGAGGGGAGAGGTGAATCTGCTGAGGCAGTCTGATTTACATAACCACCCTGGGATGGAGAAACTTGGCCTGGGAGAAGATGGAGTCAGACAATTGACTAGTCCAATGATGAAAATCATTAAAATTTCAACTCCCCTAAGGGAGGCAGGCAGTAGGAAGTGCTTAATAAGCTTCCTAGAGCCTATTTAGGTCCCCTTGGAGAAGGGCATGGTCTGGAAGAGGGTTGAGAGTCATTTTTTTCTATAGTGAGTTAAGTCATCAGGGTCCCATTTGAATTTCAAAAGGGAACTCAACCTGGCTAGAAAGGTAGGGGAAAACTGCTCACACAGCCTATTGCTACCTGCTGCCCTGGGAGAGAAAGCAATAAGAATAGAAAGGGGGCAGAGACAGACTCCTAATCAGCAGGAATTTATCCACTGCAGAGAGTCAAACCTGCCCAAGGGAAAGTGACTAGATAGCTTTCTGAAGAGCTAAGTAAGAAAACGAGAAACTTTAGCTTAGTTCTGTGTAGGAGTTTTCACCTTAAATACAGGGGGTTCCTAATTCAATTCCCAGCTCCTCATAGTGTGGTGATCCACCAGGATACCAAACATTCAGCTGATACTTTAGGACAGGGAAAATATAGACATTATTCTTATATTAGCTTCTCTTGGGTCTCTTATTTTTCCAAAAAAAATTTTTTAAATGTTACTTTTGTTTTAAAATTTAACTTAGTTTACTCACTAAAACCTGCTTCAAAACTTGCAGAGGGAAGGCTGCAGGGTAATTGATGAACACTGGCAGCCTAAGAAGCTCCACAAGGGCCTAAGAGGGAAGGTTGTTTTTTCTTGGGTTTTGTGTGATTGCTCATTTGTGGGTTTTTTGTTGTTGGTTTTTTTTTGTCTTCTTGTTTATCTTTCCTCTCCCCTACCCCCTTTTTTTAATTAGGTGCTGCTGGCTTGTTTCTTGTTTGCTGTGTTTCCTCTTCCTTGATTTCCCCTTTACTGTATATACTGACTTTATCTACCAATGCTACCTTTTCCTTCCTACATCTTTCTATCTTCCACTTTCTGTTGTTGTTGTTACATGTCACCTCTCTTTTTTAGTCCTCAATTTTTCTAGTTTTCTCTAACTCTTCTATTCTGTATTCTTTCTTTTATTAACTTTTTTCCTTTTTGTCTGTTCTTTTCTCTTTCCCTCTCTCCTCATCATTCTGGCCTTTTAATTCATTCTATATATTTTTCTATATTCTGTTTCCCATTTCATTGTAGGTACTCCATTTTTTTATTCCTATTACTCTACACCACTTACATGAGTTAAATATTCCTTTTCCTAGGTCTTAGACAGTTCCTCTTCTAACTTTTACTATTATTATTACTATTATCTTTTTTGTTTTCTTACCTCTTTTGCTTTCTATGGCCCTAATCTTTTTCCTTCAAGGGAACACAGAGACAGAAGCTAAATAAAACCCTAGAGTAAAGAGAGAAGTTAATCAACTGAATAAACCTATCAAGATAAAAAGATGACCAGACAGCAACAAAAATTACAAACCATATCAAGAAGCAGGAAAACATGGCCCAGTCTAATGAACAAACTAAAAATCAGGAACAGAAGCAGAACATTAAACAACTAATCAAAGCTACCCAAACAAATATCATGGATAAACTTAATGAAGTGAAGGAAGAGATTAAGGATATTAAGAAGACACTGGGAAAACATACTGAAGAAATTGTAAACATAAATAAAAAGATAATGGATATGATGGTGATGAATGATGTAATCCAAGAAATTAAAAACATACTGGAAGCATATGACACAGATTTGAACAGGCAGAGAAAACAATTTGTGATGTGGAGGACAGTACATCTGAAATCAAACAGATAGTAGAACTGATAGATAAAAAGATAGAAAAAATCCAACAGGGACTTAGGGATTTGAATGACAACACAAAACACACAAACATATGCATTATAGGCATCCCAGAGGAAGAAGAGAAGGGAAAGGGGACAGAAGGAATGTCAGAGGAAATAATAGCTGAAAACTTCCCAACCCTATTGAGGAAGATGGACATACATGTCCAGGAAGCACAGTATAAACAGTATAAATTCCAACAAGCTTACTCCAAGATATATACTTGTCAAACTGTCCAATACTCAAGACAAAGAAAATATACCAAAGGCAGCAAGAGAAAAAAGAACCATCACATACAAGGGACGCTCAATGAGATTAAGTGCTGATTTCTCATCTGAAACCATTGAGGCATAGTTAAGGTAACAAAAGAAAAACACTTCCAGCCAAGAATTCTCTATCCAGCAAAGCTAGCATCAAAAATGATACAGAAGGAAGTGGACTTGGCCCAGTGGATAGGGCATCCATCTACCACATGGGAGGTCCACGGTTCAAACCCCAGACCTCCTTGACCTGTGTGGAGCTGGCCCATGCATAGTGCTGATGTGTGCAAGAAGTGCCGTGCCACGCAGGGGTATCCCCATGTAGGGGAGCCCCATGCACAAGGAGTGAGCCCTGTAAGCAGAGCTGCCCAGCATGAAAGAAAATGCAGCCTGCCCAGGAATGGCGCCACACACACACAGGGCTGATGCAGCAAGATGACACAACAAAAAGAAACACAGATTCCCATGCCACTAATAACAACAGAAGCGGACAAAAAGAAGAACATGCAGCAAATGGACCCAGAGGACAGACAACTGGGGTGGGGAGGAGGGAAGGGGAGAGAAATAAATAAAATAAATCTTTAAAAAATAAAAATAAATGATAGAGAGTTCAAAATATTCACAGATAAACAGAAGTTAAGAGAGCATGCCAACAAGAAACCTGCCCTTCAAGAAATACTAAAGGGAACTCGAGGTTGAAGGGAAAAGACAGGAGAAAAAGATTTGGAGGAGAGTATAAAAACAACTAAAAAGACAAAAGAGATATAAAAACAATATATAACATACATAAACCCAAAGAAAATATGGCTAATGTAAGTGATTCCCTGACAGCAATAACACTGAATGTTAATGGATTAAACTCACTAGTCAAGAGACACAGATTGGCTGAATAAGGAAATATATACTGTCTACAAGAAACCCACCTAAGACCCAGGGATTCAAGGAGGCTGAAAGTGAACGGCTAGAAAACAATCTGACAAGCAAACAGTAACCAAAAAAGGGCAAGAGTAGCTATACTAATATCGGACAAAACAGACTTTAAATGTAAAACTATTGTAAGCAACAAAGATGGACACTATATATTAGTAAAAGTGATAATCTTTCAAGAAGAAAGAACAATCATAAACATTTACGCACCTAACCAGGGTATATCAAAATACATGAGGCAAACACTGGAAAAACTAAGTGGAGAAATAGATGCCTCTACATGTATAGTGGGGGGCTTTAATACAACATTATCAACATTAGACAGAACATTTCAACAGAGAACCAATAAAGAAGCAAAGACTTTGAATAATACCTTAGAGAATCTGGCCCTAATAGACATATACAGAACACTATACCCAAATACAATGAGATATATATTCTTATTGAGTGCACATGGATCATTCTCCAAGATAGACCACATACTAGGTCACAGAAAAATTCTCAATGAACTCAGAAAGTTTGAAATTATACAAAGAAATTTCTCTGGCCACAATGGAAGGAAGCTGGAAATCAGTAAGGGCCAGAGAACAAGATTAGGCACAAAGATATAGAAGTTAAACAACACACTCTTAGGCAAACAGTGGGTCAAGGGGGAAATTTCAAAAGAAATCAGTAATTACCTTGAAACAAATGTAAATGACAACACAACATATCAAAACCTATGGGATGCAGCAAAAGCTGTACTAAGATGAAAATTCATAGCCATAAATGTATATATCAAAAAAGAAGAAAGAGCTAAAATTGAAGGCCTAATTGCATACCTGGAGGAATTAGAAAAGAACAACAGGGATCCCTGGGTCCTCTTGGTGAACAAAAAGAAGAGAAAGCATACCTGTGCAGCAAGCCAGTGCCCCTGTGGTGAGCCAGTGCCTGCACAGGTGAGTCATACAGCAGGATGATGATGCAACAAAAGAGAAATGAGGGGAGAGACAAGGTGAAGTGCAGCAGAGACCAGGAACTGAGGTGGTACAATTGACAGGGAACCTCTCTCCACATTGGAGGTCCCCAGGATTGAATCCTGGTGAATCCTAGAGGAGAAAGATGAGAAGAAAAGACAAAAAAAGAAGAAATAGAAACAGAAGACCACACAGCAAATGGACACAGACAACAAAAACAGCAGGGCAGGGGAGGAATAAATAAACAAGTAAGTAAATAGAAAAAGAAAAGTACAACAAACTAACCCCAAAGTAGAAAGAAGGAAATATCAAAGAGTAGAACAGAACTAAAAGAAATAGAAAATAAGAAAACACTAGAAAAAAATAAATAAAACCAAGAGCTGGTTCTTCAAAAAGATCAATAAAATTGACAAATCCTTAGCTAGGCAAACAAAGAAAAAAAACAGAAGATGCAAATACACAAAATAATAAATGAGGAAGGGGATATCACCACTGACTGCACAGAAATAAAGAGTATCATAAGAGGATACTTTGAAAAACAATATGCCAACAAGGACAATTTAGAGGAAATGGACACATTCCTAGAAACACACAAGCAGCTGACATTGATGAAAGAAGAAACTGATGAACTCAACAGACCAATCACAAGTAAAGATATAGAATCAGTCATTAAAAATCTCTCAATAAGAAGAGCCCAGGACCAGATGACTTCACAGGTGAATTCTACCAAATATTCTGGTAAGAACTAACACCAATCCTGCTTAAACTCTTCCAAAAAATAGAAGTAGAAAGAACATTGCCTAACTCATTCTATGATGCCAACATTACCCTAATACCAAAGCCAAACAAAGATAGCACAAGAAAGAAAATTAGAGACTAATCTCTAATGAGCCTAGATGCTAAAATCCTCAATGAAGTATTTGCTAATCATATTCAACAACATTTCAAACAAATTTTACACCGTGATCAAATGGGTTTTATCCCGGGTATGCCAGGATGTTTCAACATAAGAAAATCAATCAGTGTAATACACCACATAAACAGACTGAAAGAAAAAAATCACATGATCATCTCTATAGATGCAGAAAAAGCATTCAACAAAATACAGCACCTTTTCTTGATAACAACATTGCAAAAGATAAGAATAGAAGGAAACTCTCTGACTGTGATAAAGGGTATATATGAAAAACCCACAGCTAACATTATGTACAATGGTGAAATCATAAAACTTTCTCTCTAAGATCGGGAACAAGACAAGGATGCCTACCATCACCATTCCTATTTAACACTGTGTTAGAAGTACTTGCTTGAGTCCTGAGGCAATAAAAAGATATAAAAGACATCCAAATTGGAAATGAAGTCAAAATTTCACTATTTGCAGGCGACATGATCTTATATACAGAAAGCCCTGAGAAATCTACAACAAAGCTTCTAGAACTTATGAGTTCAGTGAAGTCACAGGTTATAAGATCATTGCACAAAAACCAGTAGCATTTCTGTACACCAATAATGAGCAATCTGAGGAGGAAATTAAGAAAAAAATACCACTTACAATAGTAACTTTAAAAAAAACCTAGGAATAAATTTAACTAAATATGTAAATGACTTATACACAGAAAACTACACAACACTATTAAAGGAAGTCAGAGAAGACTTAAATAAATGGAAGAATATTCCCTGTTCGTGGATAGGAAGACTAAATATCATTAAGATATCTATACTACCAAAACTAATCTACAGATTTAGTGCAATCCCAATAAAAATCAGCATAGCATTTTTTACTGAATTGGAAAAACAAACTATGAAATTTATTTGGAAGGACAAGAGTGCCCAAATAGCCAAAGAATTCTGAAAAAGAAAAATGAAATTGGAGGAATCACACAACCTGACTTTAAAATATACTACTAAACTGCATGGTACTGGCACAAGGATAGACATACTGACCAATGGAATGAAATTGAGAGTTCTGACACAGATGCTCACATATACAGTCATCTGATATTCGACAAGGCCACCAAGCCCAATCAACTGGGAGAGAATGGCCTCTTCAACAAATGGTGCTTAGACAACTAGATATGCATATGCAAAAGAATGAAAGAGGATTACCATCTCATACCTTATAAAAAATCAATCCAAGATAGATCAAAGATCTAAATATAAGACCATAAAGACCTTGGAAGATAATGAAGGGAAGCATCTACAGGACCTTGTAATAGGAAATGGCTTCATGAACTTCACACCCAAAGCACGAGCAGTGAAAGGAAAAATAGATAAATGGGACCTCCTCAAAATTAAAACCTTTTGCTCCTCAAAGGAGTTTGTCAAAAAGGTGAAGACAGCCTACCCAATGGAAGAAAATATTTGGTAACCACATATCTGATAGGAGCCTAATTTCCAGTATATATAAAGAAATCCTTGGCAGCGGACTTGGCCCAGTGGTTAGGGCGTCTGTCTACCACATGGGAGGTCCACGGTTCAAACCCCGGGCCTTCTTGACCCGTGTGGAGCTGGCCCATGCGGGGTGCTGATGCCCGCAGGGAGTGCCCCGCCATGCAGGGGTGTCTCCCGCGTGGGGGAGCCCCACGCGCAGGGAGTGAGCCCGGTGAGGAGAGCCACCCAGCACGATGGAGGGTGAGGCCTGCCCAGGAATGGTGCCACACACGTGGAGGGCTGACGCAGCAGGATGACACAACAGGGAGAAACCCAAATTCCCGTGCTGCTGACAACAACAGAAGCGGACAGGGAAGACGCAGCAGGTGGATGCAGAGAACAGACCCCTGGGGGGGGTTGGAGGGGAGAGAAATAAATAAATAAATAAATCTTAAAAAAAAAAATAACGAAATCCTATATCTTGAAAATAAAAAGACAATCCATTTTTTTTTAATGGGCTAGTGATTGGAATGGACATTTCAACATCACTAGCTATTAGGGAAATGCAAATCAAAACTACAATGATTTACCATAGTACACCCATCAGACTGGCGGCCGTTAAAAAAACAGAGGACTACAAGTGTTGGAGAGGATGTGAAGGAATGGGAACCCTATCCACTGCTGGTGGGAATGTAGAATGGTCCAGCCATTGTGGAGAACAGTTTGGCAGTTCCTCAAAAAACTAACTATGTATCTGCCATATGACCCAGCAATTCCACTGCTGGGTATATACCAGAAGAAATGGAAGCAAAGACGTGAACAGATAACTACACACCAATGTTCAAAGCAGAATTATTCACTATTGTCAAAAGTTGGAATCAACCCAAACACTCATCAACAGATGAATGAATATATAAAATGTGGTATATACATACAATGGAATATTACTCAGCTGTAAGAAGGAATATAGTACTAACACAAAGGATAACATGGATGAATCTTGAGGACCTTATGTTGAGTGAAGCAAGCCAGGCATTGAAGGACAAATATTAAATGACCTCTCAGATATGAACTAAGCAAACTGAGATGACTCAGAGAGCTAGTCTGGAGAACAGGTTTATAGGAAATAGAAAGGGAGAAGAAGTTTGTGAGCCAACACCCACATGCGCAAAATTTATAAGGTGAAAGTGAGTAGTTGTGCACTGAAGGGATATGACAGGGGTGTAGCAATACTATTGGGTTGGGTGGTTTAATCTTAACAGGGGGGTTGGGTGGAGTGGATGGGCATGGAACTGGGGGGAGGGTTGGGGGAGGGAGCAGGTTATCATGGAGGATTGGCAGGTGTGTGGTTGAAACTACAATGTTGAGAAAACTCTTTTGGCAATATAACAGGAAGGTTACTGGTTTAGGATGTTGGATGCAGGGGGACATTTAGAATAGGGCACACCTGGTGCAGTCTTCTAGAGAATGTGCAAGTAATCATTTTGTCATAGTGTGTTGTGTCAGTGGGGGGAGACCCACATAATGAGTGGGAAGGAGTTGGACTCCCATACTAAGGGGGAGGCCTGATATGTTCTCAAACAGAGGGGAAGGTGTCTCTCAAGAGAATGAGTAGTTCGTAATAGGGGAGGACAGACTAGTGTGTCAAGCCCTCAGTGTTTTTGCAAGTATCTATGAATCTTAACCTTCAAGGAGTGAAGCATGGTGGTCATGGTGAGCCCCAAGGGGAGGGGGAGAGAGGAGCAGAATAGATGGAAGACAGGGTAGTTAGGGGGCAATGGAAGTGTTCCGCATGATCTTGCAATTATGAATACGGGCCATGTTAAATTTCATCAAAAATTTATAAAAGTGTATAGTCTAAAATGTAAACCATAATATAAACTACTGACCATGGTTAGTAGCTATGTTTCAGTATTTGTACATCAGTTGTAACAAATATACCATCCACATGTAAAAAGGTTATTAATAGGGAAGGAGGAAAAGGGGGAGGATGTTGGGTATATGGGAGTCCCCTATATTCTGTATGTGAATTTACTGTGACCTAAAACTTCTTTGAAGACATAATGAAAAAAAAATAAGACGCTTGGCAAAGAAATGGAAGAAAATGACACTGTACATACAGGACAACAGTTATTACAGTAATGAAAGGCAAAACATCAAAAAAATTTTTTAATATTTTTCATTTTTTAATACCCCAATTTTTTTTCATTCTAGTTTTAATTTTTCTAAATTATTATATATTTTATTTCTCATGTTTAAACCTATCATTATTATCCCATTTTCCTATTAATTGAATTTGGCAATATTCTTGGCTTTATTTTTGAAGAAGTTTTGAATCACAGAAGGGTACAACTCTGGCAAGAGAGGATCATTGGTGTGGGGTGTCAGTGATGGGGGATACATAGAAGGAAGTTCACCTGGGTATACATATAAGGTATATAAATATGTTCAAATGTTCACAGGGCATTGCCACAGTGGGTAGAGATTCATACAACAACTGAAAGAATACTGAATTCCCACCCTGAGGAGCTCTGCCACATTCTCTAATGGAAGAGCAACAATCCCCCATGTTCAGGGGCAATGGCTAGTGAAGAAGGATGGTCCATTGATGGGTCCCTGATATTGATGACTATGCTTATGAACCTTTTGTTTTTGAAATTGCAACTTAGTCTAGTGTTGTAGGGTGCCTAAGAGTTACCTCCTGGGAACCTCCATGTTGCTCAAATGCAGCCACTCTCTAAGCCAAACTCAGCATATAAATGCATTCTCTTCCCCTCAGCATGGGACATGATTCCCAGGAATGAGCCTCCTTGTCACCGAAGGATTACTACCATGCACCAGCTGGTGATGCAACTGGAAAAAGACCTTGAATAAAAGGAAGAAATGGTAAAAACACATGAGTTTATATGACTAAGAGACTTCAAAATGAGTCGGGAGGTCATCAGAGAGGTAATGGTTATGCACCTCTCAACAGGCTCTCATAGACAGCCAAAGTAGATTCTACCCCAAACAGTGGAGCTCCTGAGGGCTCCAGAGACACCCAGGTCCTACGGTCATGGCAGATCACTGTGGAGTTTGATGCCTTGCCAATGGGCCCTACTTTGAAGTTTGTGCTCCTGAGTGTAACAGAGTTGGAGTCAGAGGAGACTTCTCTACACACGCCTCTTCTGTTCCTTTTATTGAGCCTATATTTGGCACTGGAGTTGGTAGGTGTATGTCCAAGAGCCTTGAATCTCTGGGCTGTCCATGTACCAGCTAGGCCCTGAGCCTCAGCAGAGTGGTAACACCTACTCTCCAGTTCATTGGACTCACCCATGACAACCAACAAGGAGGTGAGGATGGACAACCACCACATGAAGGAACTGAGAAAGTCTGCAACTGCAAGCAAGAGTCCCATCCATCAGCCATATGGTATCAAAGTCCCCTCTCAATTAGAGGTGGAGTGGGCATCACCATCCCAGAATCCTCAGGATTGGGGAATAAAATATGGATTAGAATGGACTTACTGGTATTCGACTATAGACTTGTGATTCTAGCAGTGGAAGAAATTATATCATTGATATATCATTGATTATATCATTGATGTGGATATAATTGATGTGGCCACTGGAGGTTCTGAAGTCAGGGAGAGGGAAAAAGGGGTGTAATATGGGGGAATTTTCAGGACTTGGAATTGTCCTGAATGACATTGCAAAGACAGATACAGGCCATTATATATCCTGCCACAACCTACAGAATAGAGTGGGAGAGAGTGTAAACTACAACGTAAACTATAATCCATGCTGTGTGGCAAAGCTGTTCATCAATTGCAATGAATACACCACACTAATGAAAAAAGTTGTTAATGTGGGGAAAAGTGGGAGGCATGGGGATTGGGGCATATAGGAATCCCTTTTTTTTTATATGTAACATTTTGTGTAATCTAAGTATCTTTTAAAAATAAATAAGTAAATAAACTATAATCTTCCCAAAGCAGTGAACATCCTTGTTAAAAGTCCTTCCTACAAGTATACTGAAAATATCACCACACCGATATGTATACTTCATGTAACCCTAGCAGAAGCTCTGTTCTCATACCCTATCGAATATCCTTCTTCTGAAACCCCTTATAGATCACCCCTCATTTTCACATCTCTTTGTGGATCACTATCTTCTTTCATTCTTTGACCAGTCATCCTCAAAGAATCTTTCCTGTTTGTAAGTCCCAATAAAGCTTATGCCTGACTAAATCCCAGGTGTGTTCTTTGGTCTCAGAGCTGCACCAACTCATGCCCTTCAGGAGTTGGGTTGTAACAATTGGCAAGCCACAGTCAGGAGACAAAAGTACCACCAGCAGTAACAGGCATGAGCTTAGAGAAAGGAGAATCTGCAAGGGAATCCTGGGTTGGCCTATAACATCCATGTGGGGAGGGGTGACTGCCGTCCAAATGAGTGGGGACTTCCAAGAGAATATGGGGATGCCCTAAAAACTCTGGCAGGTATGCTGGCTGTACTACAGCAGATAGCAGAGTAGATGCACTTAAGTAAGAAAAAGGAGACCACCAGATAGCAGTGGCAAGAGCCTGACCTCTATTAGAAGATTGCAGGTGGTTACCAAGACAGAACAATCAGCAAAGGCCTCTGTGTACCGCTCAGAAGGAAAGTTCATATTAGAAAGGGATAAGTCCTAGCACAGGCAGAGATTAAAGATTCCTTAACTGTCTAAACTGCTAAATTAGTGCTTAACTGCATTTATATTGCTCAAGTATTCCTAACTGGTTGTTGGTTACTAATAAAATTGTTTCCAAGAATGGGCTTGCATATTATAGGCAACACTGATTCCAGAGGAAATCTTAAAAGCAGTAAAAATAAGAGAAACGAAATGATGGAGAGCTTGGAGACAGCCATAGCAAAGGAGTGAAATTTATGATCAAATAATGAACTTTATGTTCCTGTTGGTAAGTCTAAATTCTTTTTGCATTTGTCTGTTTGCTCGTTGTATATTTTCAGACCTCCAAATGGTAATATTAAATTAACAAATGAAAATTCTTAAAAGAACTCTATTCAAATTGACAAAAATTAAATAAAATGCTTATCAGTTTTTGACAAGACTGTTAAGCCCACCCAGCTGGGCCAGAACAGTCTATTCAACAAATGGTGCTGGGAAAACTGGATAGCCATAACCAAAAGAAAGAAAGAGGACCCCTGTCTCACACATTATGCAAAAATGAACTCAAAATGAATCAATGACTTAAATATGCAAACAATCATAAAACTTCTAGAAGAAAATGTAGGAAAACATCTTCAAAATCTTGTAGTAGGTGGTAGTTTCTTAAACCTTATTCTCAAAGCACTAGCAAAAAATGAAAAAATAGATAAATGGGACCTCCTCAAAATTCAATGCTTTTGCACCTCAAAGGACTTTGTCAAAAGGGTGAAAAGGCAGTTGACTCAATAGGAGAGAATATTAATATTTGGTAATCACATACCTGATTAATTTTTGGTAATCATGATCTACAAGGAGATCATACAACTCAACAATAAAAAGACAAAGTATCCAATTTAAAAATGGGCAAAAGACTTGAAAAGACAACTGTTTGAAATAGAAATGCAAACGGCAAAGAAACACATGAAAAAATGTCCAACATGACTAGCAATTAGCGAAATGCAAATCAAAACTACAATGATATATCATTTCACACTTAGACTGGTCGCTATTACAAAGGCAGAAAACTGTAAATGTTGGAGAGGATGTGGAGAGATAGGAACACTCATTCACTGTTGGTGGGAATGTAGGATGGTACAGCCACTATGGAGGACTGTTTGGCAGTTCCTAAGGAAGTTGAATATAGACTTGGCATGGGACCCTGCAATACCATTGCTAGGTATACACCCAAAAGAACTGAGAGGAGTTATATGAATAGATATCTGCACACAAGTGTTCATAGCAGCATTATTCATGAGTTGGAAACAACCCTGTTGTCCATTAAATGAGGAATGGATAAAAAAGTTGTGGAGTATACACACGACGGAATATTACGCAGTGGTAAGAAGAAATGAAGTTATGAAACATGAAAACATGGATGAACCTGAAGGACATTATGTTGAGTGAAGCAAGTCGGACATGAAAGGAAAAATACTGTATGATTGCCCTATTATGAACTATATATATTATGTGAAATATAAATATATTATGTATAATATGAATATGGGTAGAATTGTATATATAAGAACATTTTTCATTGAAGCTGAACAAATGTAAGTTAATAGTACACAATGTTAATATCAGACAAAAAAAACACAGTATACTAAGTGAAGGAGACCAGATACAGAGTACTACATACTACAATGATTCCATTTATATAAAATGTAAATATAAATCAATTCATAAAGATGAAAAAGTAATTGTTATCTAGGTCTGAGGAAGGAATGCTAAGGGTTTGGAGTAATGAAATTGTTCTAGAATTTTTATGATGAATGTACAACATTGCGATTATGCTAAAAGCCACTGATTATATACTTTGGATAGAATAGCCAGAAACAGCAGCTATGTACAGTGGGGGAACCATAGAGAGATTGAGAGGTGAGGAATTTTCTTGTTTGTTTCTCTGTTTTTTTTGTTTATTATTATTAATATTGAAATAATGAAAATGCTCTAATAATGATTGAAGTGATGAATGTGCAAGTATGTGATTATAGCAAATTCTATTGAATGTGCACCTTGGAGGAATTGTATACTTTATTACTATGTATCCATAAAATTGGTTTTTTAAAAAGAACCAAAAAAATTAAATTTAATTAATTAAATAAATATATAGATGCTTATACTGGTAAATGAGTACTCCTGAAGCCCAAATTGGAAGTCAAACAGGTTAAAAAGTCACGTAAAATCTGAACAAAGAAAACAATTAAAGGAAAGAAAGTAAAAAGTTTATTTTGAATGCTTCCATAATCTTTCTATAGCAAATCCTACCCCCAGGATCTTCTCCTAATCTTGACTAAATTCCAGTAACTCATTAAAACCAGCTGAGGAAACAAAGGAGATTGGCTGGGTGTGAAAATACAGGGGAGATGTGAAAGATCTTTTCTAAATTATGATTAAAACAAATTAAACAATTATAATATATTCCCGAGCTTGGGAGTCAGTATGATTTTAAGGTTATTCACAATTTTAGAATTTTGTTAAAAAAGAAAGAGATTTTAGCTTTCTGTGGAGGAAGGAAGAAAAAAGAACATTTCTTGAATATGCTATGATTGTTCAATTTATTTAGCTTGGGTGTAATCTCCCTAGATTTATAGGATATTGATAAAATAAGTGTTATATGTCTTAAGTCTTTAAGATGATAAAAATTGTAAGTTTTTGATTAATGAAATTATTACAAATGTCTTTTTAAAAAATTGTTTGGGAAGATGTGGCTCAAGCAGTTGGGTGCCTGCCTACCACATGGGAGGTCCCAGGTTTGGTTCCTGGTACCTCCTAAAGAAAACAAGCAAGACAGCAAGCTGATGTGAGCGCTGGCATGGTGAGCTGAAGCAACAAGCTGACACAACAAGATGACATAATGAGGAAACACAATGAGAAACACAACAAGCAAGGAGCAGAGGTGACTCAAGTGATTGGGCACCCCCGTCTCAAATGGGAGGTCCCAATTTCAGTTCCCAGTGCCTCCTAAAAAAGACAGCGAGCAGACACAGAGAGCACATAACTAACACACAAGGAAGACACAGAATAAATAAAAAATCATTTTTTAAAAAATCGTTTTTGCCTAAATTGAAATGAATAGTTTTTTTTTTTTCTTCACAGAACAGAATGAGGGATATGAAACTTAAATAGATATAGAAAGAAGTATGAGTTTTGTGGAAGTGAATTCATAGTCAATGCTGACTAAAGTTTGGTAAGTTTGCTTAAGGGAATGTGTTTTGTCCTCAGATAAGATGGCTGGTTTTCATAAAATCAGAGTGGAAATATGTAAGACAAGGCTCGAATAAATATAGAAAGTTGTAGAAGATAGCATTAAGTAAGGGAATGTGTTTTGTAAAGGTGAAATTTGTCTTGAGACGAACTAACTATAGTCTTTTTGGTTATGAATAGTTATGGGAAGTTTGCAAGAGCATTTTCTAAACTGAAATATTTAAATGGCTAATTCCCAGAAGCTATTACTTAATAGAGGCCTGAATTGATATTGATAATAAAAACTAACTTCGTAACAGAGAAATCTGTGAGAGGCCACCTCAATCTGCATATTAAAGTGTGAGTGCAGGAAGATAATCTTGATTCCATTGGGAATCCTAGGTTTTCATAAAATAATAAAGTAGTTTTTCCTATACTGCTAAAGTAAAATGCCTATTAATTAATGGTAAAGGTGTGGAAGTAAAAAGTAAAGTACTAAAAATAGTTAGGTTCATTTGATAAGTTATAAACTACATTGGAAGTATTTAGAAAGTGTATGAAAATTAATAGATAGACTTCAGTATTGTCAAACCCTCTTGTGCATTTAAACCAGGCCTTCAGTACCCTGCATGGTTTTTGTACTACTGGCTAGGCTGGTCACTAGGACCCTTAAAACAATAAAAGTATCTACCACATCTGGACATGCTCCTAAAGTAGATGGAGAGTACATTGCAGTTTCAGACTCCTGCAGCATCTGGCAATGGCTTGATGGCCATATTTACAACGGGCATTGCCTCCAGACAAGCTCTGGTTTCACAGTGCCGAAGAACACTATGCACCAGGCTAGTGAGACACTGGAGCCTCTCTCTAGGACCAATGGTGCTGCAGCATACTGGCTGTGTAAAGGATATACCAAGTGGAGCAATAATTACCAAAATAATGTGAGTAGAACCTAGACAGACACAATTGGCATTATGGCCTGCTCCCATGGAGAGACCACATGTATGGTATTGTAAACCTGGAGCTTAGATCTAGTCACCACAGCTCAAAGAGGAACTTGTGCATTGATTAGTGCATTGCTGTACTTATGTACCTGCTGAATATAACAATATATCTTCTATTCTAGATCATATGCAGAAGGATATTGAACATGTTAAAAGTCTTTGTAAACTTAATTCATTTTCTAAGTAAGTAAATGTGTCTATAAGATAAAGAAATGTCTTGCTTAAGTATTGTCTTTATTTGGCTTGCCATATGCTTATCTCATTGTTTTTGTGAGTTTATGTCTAGGTAGTGCCTCTCTTCATATTTATGGTTATGTTCTAGGCATAATCCTGTGGGATTTGGGGGTGGCAATTTCCTAGATGGCATTTGAAACTTACAAAATCAAGACCATCAGTTTCAGGAGGATGCAGCCTCTGGAGGCACCTGCCCTTTCTCATTCCCATGGTCCAAATCCAAGACTTGCAGAACAAGGTATAATTATTCCACTTTCAACCACCCTCACGGTGCCAGACCCACCACCCTCAACCTCAATAGAATAGCAAGAAAGTTTCACACCTGGTCAGGAGGTTCTACTGTCCAAACCAGCAGGAAGCAGGTACAGAAGAATGACAATCACCCTTCAGATCCCCCATAATAATAAGGGCGTGAACTGTCTGAGGGGTGAGTTGAGGCAAGTTAGTATAAGAAACAGGGAAGTCAGCCTTAATACCTCTGGCAAATACCTCTCCAAGTGGGTTTCGGCAGTAACCCATGCTCACAATCGAACCCAATGTTGCGTTTGCACAGACTTACCATCCTTGGTGCTACTGGTCTTCCTTGGACTGTAACTCCTGCAAATTGGACCGTGTGGATCACCTTGCAGGCATATCAGAATATGACCCACTGACAAATTTGGAGTAAAACCTTTTCATTTAAGACTGAGATTTACCTGCCATCTTTCAATGAGACTTGTAATTATATTTTTTCCCTTATAAGGGAACAGGTGAATAAGCCCAGGCCTTTCTTAGGATATGCTGCATATAATGGTTTAGAATGATTAACGGCTGAGTCTGTCACCCTAGATCACATTGCTCCTGTCTGCATTCATTCTTTGACTGGCTGCCATCAAAGAACCTCTCCTGGGAAGCGGATGTGGTTCAACCAGTTGGGCACCTACCTACCACATGGGAGGTCCCTGGTTCAGGTCCAGGGCCTCCATCTCTTTTACTTCAACTGTGTGGTTTTGGAGGGACTGTGCTTCCTTGGCCACAGGTGGACCCCTGGCTTCAACCTGGCCAATCAGTCTCTTTTCAGGAATTCAGGGTCACAAGGAGAAACACATAGAAACATAAACCACTGGAGAAAATCTGTCCCATTAGCAGCACCCCAAAGAGACTGTCCCTTAGATCTAGATGCTGGAGAGACTCCCTTTTTTTTCCCACAGCCCCTTTCTTTGGCCTTTCTTGAATTCCATGTACTACCACCAGTCATCCCATTAAATTCCAATTTTTGCCTAAATTAACCTGAGACAGGTCCTGTTGCTTGCAACCAATATACCCTAATAGAGACATCATGCATGTCCTCACATAAATGCTCCATTTACAGCCCAAGGTATCCTACTTAAATATCTTAATAATGTCCAAGTTTTAAGTTCTTCAGATATTAAATTGAGTATTGTACCAGGGTAATGGTTTAAAAGCCCCACAGACCATTCAAGTCAAGATCATATGGGAGTCTCAGCCAGACCTTGGAGGGGATCTAGTGCCAGAGGAAGTAACATTTAAGTTGGATCATCCAGGACACTCCATCAGAAATAATGCCTGAGCTGAAAGAATGGACCACAGGTTCAAACTATGCGGCCAGTAGAGGACCTGCAAACAAGGAAACAAGGGACATCCTTCCATTGACCAGCAGATGCCACATCAACATATGCATTAGAATGGGCTGCCCTGAGGCCCCAAATTCCCTTCCCCCAATGCCTTGAGGGTGTGAAAATCACGCATCCTTTTCTTCCACGTATTATCTTAAAGAAAACTAGCAGTGTACAGGAGAGGCTATATGACAGAAAGAACTAACTAAAATAACTATTTAAATAATCAGATCAGACTAAACTTTAAACTGAGTTGGATGTCCACACATTTTCTCCCACTATCCAGGGGGAGAGGGCTCAGAAAGAAAGTAATAGTGTCAGATACAGCTCAGAGTCATTTTGCATAGAAATTGTATACACACATGTGAGTAAGCCAATTGATAGACTAAGCCAAGAAACAAAGGCCAAGTACAAGATTTATAAGCGAAAGGGGAGAAATAAACTGCAGTCAGAAAGTTCAATGAAAGTCCAGATTTCTGTACCAATAACATTGAAAAGGAATAATAAATGGAGAAAATATTTGCAACATTACAATAGGTTAATATCCTTAATATGTAAAGAATGTTTTTAGATAGATTGAAAGAGAGCTAAGGCTTAAAAAGATAAACACCAAGGATACTAAGAGCAAAAAAAATGAACATATGGTTGATAAATGAAAAATATATAAATGGCAAAAAACAATTCAAATGAAATAATAAGATAACATGTATTAACTTATCAAATGGTCAAATTTTCTTTTTAATGATAATATCCTAGGATTAATGGAGACAGGAAAATTAGTGTTTTCATGTATTGCTGGTGAAAACATAACTGCTACAACTTTCTAGAGGGAAATTTGGTAGTGTAAATGAAACCATAAAATATGCAACTTTGATCCAGAAATTCTACTTCTAGGAATTTGTCAATAGGAAATAATTATGGATATGCACAAAAGTTGACTGAACAGATGAAAAACAGTTTTCTATAGTAAAAGTATTATATAATATACAAATGCTCAAAACTAAGGGGATTAATAGAGTAAGCATATAGACTAGAATATGTCATCCATTTAAAATAATGCTATGGAATATTTTATAAACAGAAAAGTTAACACTATATTAAGTGAAAAAAATTGGGTCACAAAAAGTATGATTTTAAATATATATTTGTGTATAAGAAAGACATACCAACATATCAAGAATAGGTACTCGGAATGGTGAGCTTGTGAGCATGTTGCAGTTCTTTTTTTAATTTACATCAGTTTATCTCTACTAACTTTCTACAATATTAATTATAATATTAATTAATATTACAATATTAATGCATAACTATGCATTTATATGTATATTTACATATATTATATGTAAATATAATTTTTAGGAGGTACCAGGAATTGAACCCAGAACCTCATACATGTGAAGTAGGTACTCAACCACTGAGCTACACCTGCTTGACATGCATTAATCTTGTAACAAAAATAAACTTTTAAAAATATTGCTTCTGGGAAGTGGATGTGGCTCAAGGGATAGGGCTTCCACCTACCATATGGAAGGACTCAGGTTCGATCCCTGGGGCCTCCTGTGAAAAAGAAGAAGAGAAAGCATGCCTGCATGGCGTGCCAGTGCCCATGTGGTGAGCCAGTGCCCACGTGGGGAGTTGAGTGCCCACATGGTGAAAGTGCCTGCGTGGTGAGCCAGTGCCTGTGCAAGTGAGTCACCCAGCAAGATGATGATGCAACAAAAGAGAGAAAAGGGGAGAGTCAAGGTGAAGCACAGCGGAAACTAGGAACTGAGGTGGCACAGCTAACAGGGAAACTCTCTCCACATCAGAAGTCTCCAGGATCAAATCCTGGTGAATCCTAGAGGAGAAAAAATGAGAAGAGAAGACCAAAAAGAGAAATAGATACAGAAGATCATACAGTGAATGGATATAGACAGCAAAAACAGCAGGGCAGGGAGAGGGGGAGGGGAGAGGGAGAAAATGAAATAATAAATAATAAAATAAACCTTTAAAAAATATATATTGCTTCTGACTTACTACCCATTTTTTATTATTTTGTTCTCCATTCACCTTTGCCCCAACAAAATTGTCTTTTCCTTCATTTCATCTCAATCTTCAAAACATAAAATATAATTAAGGAGAAAAATTAAATTGTCAAAAATAGACCAAAAAAAAAGAAAAGATAAAATAAAATTTTCACTCTTTTAAAAATGACGACAGCTGACTCAACTTTTTTGAGGGAATGGGTAGTGTAAATTAACATAAGGCTGATGGAAGGCTTATGAATTCGTATTTACCAATTGCATTAAACTCTATTTACTGCTTCTTAAACATGAACTTAGATGAAAACAAAAAGTCAATAGAGACAAGGGTAGGACTTTTATTGTCTGCTTTTCACACTGTTCTGGGCACTACAGATACACTGTATCATTCAATCCACAAAAGAACTGTAAGAAGTTGTGTAAATGATGCTTAAAGAGGTTAAGGAATTTGCTCACAGAAAGAGGCAAAGAAAAGTGGAGAACAGGGATTCAAATCCAGGCATGTATGACTCCAGAGCCCACACTTTTTAATTATATTGTGGATAATTAGAAAACATGGTTAATAAAGGGCAGAATTAGCTATTTAGTAACAGACAAATTGGAAATTTTCCTTCACAATGAAGCATAAAATAAAGGATGCTCAAAGCCAAAAATCAGAATTCTATTAATATAACTTGATCTTGATTAATTCATCTCTAAATTTATCAATGTCATTTTTTCATTTTCTGGAAAAAAAAGTCTGTTATATTCTAACACAGATAATACATTAATTAATGAGTACTCATAGATACTACCAACAGTTTTGTATTTAACCTTTTAGACCTTTTGCTATGCACATATATAGAAATATAAGTGCTCTAAAAGACATGGATTTTATGTATACAGAAGTGGGATCATATTGTGCATATTTCTTGGCAACTTGCTTTTTTTATGTTAATACCTTCAAATGTCCCTTAAAAATTTCTTAAGCAGATCTATAACTATCTAGTCATTTATGACTATTAAATTTCCTCTAATCTTCTTCAAAATTTTAGTTTCATGCCTGATTTAAAGCTCTCTTCTAACCATAGTGTAAGTTAAACTTGTGACATGAGTTTGGAATAGAGAAAGAAGTATTTTATTTTCTTACTTACTCAGTTCTTTTGCTATTGGGGTCAGGGAATGTTCAGACCCATAAATCTTGCACTTTAAAATCCCCAAAATATGGAGAATGACAAGTCTCTGTCCTCCCTCTCTCTTCATATATAATCTGATGGCAAGGTGGTAGAGGTTGTGGCTAGGGGTTATGAGGCTGAGTGTTCTTTTTGTTGTTGTTTGTTTTGGTGTGTATTTTGTTGTTGTTGTTATTGCTACACCTTCTAAAGAGATGTGTATCCCCAATTCTTTAGAACTCGGTTTAAGAGGAAAGGATTCTGTATCCTGATAACTATGGTCTTAGCTATAATTCTGGGACAAAAGGGAAAAAATCATTAATTATATCAATAGATTTTTCTAATACTACTTCCTTTATTGAAAATGATATACTACCCAGCATGGATTTGATTTAGGATTTTCTTTCCTCTATGTTTACTAAGTGAGATTAACCTATAGTTTCCTTTGCTTGGTTAGAATGCCTTTGGATTTGAGTATCAGGAATATACTACTTTCACATCATTTTCTGTGCTCAGAAATAGTGAATCTAGCTTAGAAAGTATCTGGATCTTATAAATTGCTAAATTTGCCTCCAAAACAGTCTTGGCATGGTATCTTTTCAGAGGACTAACTTTGGTCTTTAAGTTTCTTCTCTGTTTTTCCAGTCTACTCAGGTTTTCTACCTTTTTAAAATCAATATTAGTAATTTATATTTCCCAACAAATATATCGTTACTTTGTATAATGTTTTTTTATAATTGCACCCATATCTATGTTATCATTCTTTTCCCAATTTCATTCATTTTTGTCTTCTCTCTTTTTTTTCTTGATCAGGTCTACCAAATTAAGTATATTATTTTTTATCTTTTCAAAGAACCCACTCTTGCTTTGATCAATTATTTTATGTATATGTGTGTGTATAATGGTGATGATGATGGTGGTCATGGTTAGTTTTCCAATTTCACTAATTTTCTTAGTTTTTGCCTCTGTTTTCTTTGCGTTTCATTATTGTTACTGTTATTTTCATGGGATGAATGCCTAATTTATTCTCTTATACTTTTCTTGTTTTCTTTTTATACAGAAGACTTATCTCATCTTACATAAATATAAATTATGAGAATTGGATTTGCAACACAAGATGATTGTCATTCATATTTCAAAAGGTGTCACCATTTGAGTTTCTTTCAATAGGCAATTCCCCTATTTTGTTCCCAGTGTGCTTTTTTCCTTATTCAAGAAGTTGTGGGCTTACAGAACAATCATGCTTAAATACAAGATACCCATATACCAGCCTATTATTAACACCTTGTATTGGTGTGAAATATTTGTTATAATTGAGGAAAGTTCGTTTTTATTACAGTACTATCAACTGTACATCATGGTGTAACTTAGGGCTCCCTGTTTGTGAAATGTAGGTCCATGGAATTTTTATTTTAATTTTAGTTTAATTTTTATTCTGTTGCCATATATACAACCTAATATTTCCCATTTTAACCACATTCAGATATATATACATATACATATATGTATATACACACATATACTAGAGGTATTAATTATGTTCACAACATTGTGCCACCAACACCACCATCCATTACCAAAACATTTCTGTTATTCCAAATAGGAAACTTGCATATTTTAAGCCTTAAATTCCCATTCCCTTTCTGTCATTCCAAATAGGAAACTTGCATGTTTTAAGTCTTAAATTTTCATTCCCTATCCCCACCTCAGCTCCTAGTAACTTATATTCTAGATTCTGACTCTATGAGTATGCTTATAATTATTTCAAATCATTAAGATCCTACAAAATTTATCCTTGTGTATCTGGCTTATTTCACTCAACATGATGTGTTCAAGATTCATCCATGGTGTCCCATGTATTAGTACTTCATCCCTTCTTATGACTGAATAATATTCCATTGTATGTATATACCACATTTTGTTTATCCATTCGTCAGTTGATGGATACTTGCATTGGTCTCATGTTTTGGCAATTGTGAATAATGCAGCTATGAGCAAGATGTGCATATGTCTATTTGAGTCCCTGTTTTCAATTATTTGGGGTATATATCTAGTAATGGGATTGCTGGGCCATGTGGTAATCCAATACTTAACATTTTGAGGAACCACCAAACTGTCTTCCATAGTGGCCTCAACATTTTACATTGCCATCAACAATGAATGAGTGTTCCTGTATCTCTACATTCCCTCTGACACTTGTAATTTTCCATTTTTTTAACAGCCACTTTAATGGGTATGAAATGATACCTCATTGTGGTTTTGATTTGCATTTCCCTGATGCCTAAAGATGCTGAGCATCTTTTCAAGTGCTTTCCTGCCACTAGTATTTTGTCTTTGGGGAGATATCTGTTCAGGTCTTTTGTTCATTACTTAATTGGGTTGATTGTCTTTTTGTTATTAAGTTGAAGGGATATCTTTATATATTCTGAATAGTAAACCATTATTGGAAATGTGGTTTCCAAATATTTTCTCACATGGTGTAGGTTGTCATTTTGATTTCATCATAAAGTCATTTGAGATACAAAAGTTTTTTTATTTTGATGAGGTCCCATTTATCTACTTTTCTTTTGCTGCTTATATTTTGGGTGTAAAGTCTAAGAAACTGTTGTCTAGCACAAGGACCTGAAAATGCTTCCTAATGTTTTCCTCTAGGAATTTGATAGTTCTGGCTCTTATATTTAGGTCTTTGATTCATTTTCAGTTTATTTTTGTATAAGGTATGAGGTAAGGACCTTTGCATTCCTTCCCTTTTTTTTTTTTTTTTTTTTTTTTGGTAAATGGAGATTCTATTTTCCCTGCACCATTTGTTGAAGAGACTACTCTTTCCCAAATCAGTAGGCTTTACCCCTTGTCAAAAATCAGTTGGTCATAAATGTGAGAGTTGATTTCTGAGCTCTCAATTCTATTCCATTGGTCAATATGTCTGGCCTTATATCAGTACTATACTTTTTGATTTCTATGGTTTTGTAGTAAGTTTTAAGATTGGGAAATAAGTGAATTCTCCAACTTCATTCTTTTTTTTCAAGATGACTTTGGCTATTAGGGGCCTTTACCCTTCTATATACATTTGAAGATTGGCTTTTCCATTTCTTTAAAGATGGTTATTAAACTTTTTATTGGAATAGCACTGAATCTGTAAATCACTTTGGGTAGAATTGGAATCTTAACAGTATTTAGTTTTTCTATCCATGAACACAGAATATCCTTTCATTTGTTTAAGTCTTCTTTTGTTTCTTTTAGCAGTATTTTGTAGTTTCCTGTGTACAAGTCCTTTAGATCCTTGGTTAGATTTATTCCTAGATATTTAATTCTTTTAGTTCTTTTGTGAATGGAATATTTTCTTGATTTTTTTCCTTCTGATTGTTTATCACTTCTGAATATACACACTACTATTTTTGGATGTTGCTCTTGTACCCCCCCCACTTTGCTGGTTTAATTTATTAGATCTAGGAGCTTTGTTGTGAGCTTTCTGGATTATAGGAACATGTCATCTGCAAATAAGGAAAGTTTTACTTCTTCCTTTACAATTTGAATTCCTTATTTCTTTTTCTTGCCTAATTGCTATGTCAAGAACTTTCAGTACAATGTTAAATAACAGTAATGACAGTAGGAATCTTTGTCTTGTTCCTGATCTTAGAGGAAAGCTATCAGTCTTTCACCATTAAGTAGGATGTTAGCTGTAGGTTGTTCATATATGCCTTTCATTAATATCTTGTTGAAGAAGTTTCCTTCTATTCCAAGTTTTCTAAGTGTTTTTATCAAGAAGAGGTTTTGGATTTTCAAATGTCTCTTCTGCCTCAATTCAGATGATCATGTGGTTTTTTCCTTAATTCTGCTAATGTGGTGTATTTACATTAATTGATTTTCTTATATTGAACCACCTTTGCATACCAAGGATAAATCCCACTTTATCATGGTGTTTAATTCTTTTATTATGCTGTTGGATTTAGTTTGCTAGTATTTTGTTGAGGATTTTTGCATCTATATTCATAAGAGATATTGGTCTGTAGAATTCTTTTCTTGGGGTATCTTTATCTGGTTTTGGTATGAGGGTGATGTGGGTCTCATAAAATGATTTAGGGAGTGTACTCTTCTCTTTTTTTTTGGAAAAATTTGAATTAACTCTTCTTGGAATGTTTGGTAAAATTCTCCTGTGAAACCATCTGGTCTGGGCTTTTCTTTTATGGGAGGATTTTGATTATTGATTGAATCTCTTTACTATTAATTGGCTCATTGAGATATTCTATTTCTTCTTGAGTCAGTGTAGGTAGTTTTTGTGTTTCTAAGAATTTTTCCATTTCATCTAGATTATTCAATTTATTGGCATGCAGTTATTCATCGTATCCTGTTATAGTCCTTTTTATTTCAGCAGAGTCCCTTTTCATTTCTGATTTTCGTTATTTGTATCCTTTCTTGTCTTTGTCAGTCTAGCTAATGGTTTATCAATTTTATTGATCTTTTCAAAGAACCAACTTTTGGTTTTTCCAATTCTATATTTTTCCCAAATATCATTTATCTCTGCTTTACACTTTTTTTTTCCCCCTTCTGTTCACGTTGGGTTTAGTTTGCTCTGCTTTTTCTAGTTCTTCCAGTTTTGAGGTTAGGTTTCTGATATGAAGTCTTCCTTTTTTTTAAAAATGTAAACATTTAAGCTATTCATTTCCCACTCAACACCACCTTTTCTGCATTCCATAGGTTTTGGTATGTTGTATTTTCATTTTCATTTTCCTCAAGATATTTTCTAATTTCCCTTGTGATTTCCTCTTTAGCCCATGGGTTGTTTAAGAGTATGTGGTTTAATCTCCACATTTTGTGAATTTTCTATTTCTCCCTCTGTTACTGATTTCTAGCTTCATTCCATTGTGGTCCAAGAAGATACATTGTCTGATTTCAATATTTTTAAATTTATTGAGATCTCTTTTGGGACCTAAGATATGATCCATCCTGGAAAAAGATCCATGTGCACTTGGGAAGAATGTGTACTCTGTTGTTTGGGGGTAAGGTGCTTTATATATATATATATATATATATAAATATATAAATATATATATATATATATTTATATTTATATATATATATATATATATATAATCTAGTTGATTCAGAGTATCAATCAAGTCTTGTATTTCCTTATTGATCTTCTGACTGGATGTTTTATCCATTATGGAAAATTGTACATTAAAATCTCCTAACTAGTAATGTAGAGCTGTGAATCTCTCCCTTCAAATATGTTAGCATTTGCTGCAAATATTTTGGGACTCTACTCTTAGATACATATGTATTTATAATTGTTACATCTTGCTGAGCTGAACCCTTACCTCTATGTTATGACTATCTTTCTCCTCATAACTGTTTTTGTCTTAAAGTCTATTTTATCTGTTATTAGTCTAGCTACCCCAGCTCTCTCTTTGTTACAACATGCATGGTATATATTTTTCTATCCTTTCACTTTCAACCTACTTGTATCTTTGAGTTTACGGTGAGTCTCCTGCAGACAGCATAGAGTTGGGTCATGCTTTTTATATATATTCTGCCAATCTCTGCCTTTTGATTGGAGAGTTTAACCATTTACATTTAAAGTCACTCCTGATAATGCAGGACTTTCTTCTGCCATTTTGCTATCTACCTTTTGTAGGTCTTTTACCTTTTTTGATCCTCAATTCTTCCATTAATGCCTACTTTTTAATTTATTTTTTATGTTTTGCCATATTGAATGTCTCTCTTTTTTATCTGGATATATTTTTCATATTTTTTCTTATAGTTATCATGTTAAAATTAACATCCTAAATATATAACAATCATATTTGGTTTGATATCCACTTAACTTCAATAGCATACACTTATACTTTTCCCCTCCAACGCTTAAAATTTTTTGTACTTGTTTCCACTTATATGTTTGCACACTGTATGTCCAAAGCCATAGATTTATCATTACTTCTTTTTTAAGATTTTTTTTTTTAAAGATTTATTTATTTTTATTTATTTAATTCCCCTCCCCTCCCCCGGTTGTCTGTTTTCTGTGTCTTTTTGCTGCGTCTTGTTTCTTGTTTCTTTGTCCGCTTCTGTTGTCGTCAGCGGCACTGGAAGTGTGGGCGGCACCATTCCTCGGCAGGCTGCTCCCTCCTTCGTGCTGGGCGGCTCTCCTTATGGGTGCACTCCTTGCGCGTGGGGCTCCCCTACGCGGGGGACACCCTGCATGGCGCGGCACTCCTTGCGCGCATCAGCACTGCGCATGGGCCAGCTCCACACGGGTCAAGGAGGCCCGGGGCTTGAACCGCGGGCCTCCCATGTGGTAGATGGATGCCCTAACCACTGGGCCAAAGTCCGTTTCCCAAGATTTATTTATTTATTTCTCTCCCCTCCCCCCCCACCCCGGTTGTCTGTTCTCTGTGTCTATTTGCTGCGTCTTGTTTCTTTGTCTGCTTCTGTTGTTGTCAGCGGCATGGGAATCTGTGTCTCTTTTTATTGCATCATCTTGTTGTTGTTGTGTCAGCTCTCCATGTGTGTGGCACCATTCTTAGGCAGGCTGCACTTTCTTTCATGCTGGGCGGCTCTCCTTACGGGGTGCACTCCTTGTGCGTGGGGCTCCCCTACGCAGGGTCACCCGTGCATGGCACGGCACTCCTTGAGTGCATCAGCACTGCCCATGGGCCAGCTCCACACAAGTCAAGGAGGCCCGGGATTTGAACTGCGGACCTCCCATGTGGTAGACGGACGCCCTAACCACTGGGCCAAGTCTGCCGCCTATCATTACTTTTTATGCATTTGCATTTTAGAACTTGTAAGAACTAAGAAGGAGAGTCACATACCGAACAATGCACTACGATAACACTGGCTTTTATAAATACACCATGATCACCTTTAGCGTTGATTTTTATTTCCTTATGCTTCTTCAATCTCCTGCCTTCTGTCTATTCCTTTCCATCTGAAGAACTCCCTTTAGCAGTGCTTATAGGGCAGGTGTAGTGGTGCTGAACTCCCTCTGCTTTTATTTATTTGGGAATATCTTACTCTTGCTCCCATTTTTTTTTAAAGAAATTCTCACTGGATATTAATGGACTGGGGGAGAGTGTAAACTACAACATAAACTATAATCCATGCTGTGCAGCAATGCTCCAAAATGTACTCATCAAGTGCAATGAATGTACCACACTAATGAAAGAAGTTGTTGATGTGGGAGGAATGGGGGACTTGGGGAGTAGGGTATATGGGAACCTCTTATATATTTTTTTAAATTTATTTCTCTCCCCTCCTCCCCCCCACCCCGTTGTCTGCTCTTTGTGTCCATTAGCTGTGTGTTCTTCTGTGTTCACTTGCATTCTTGTCATGCAGGACTGGGAAACTATCATTTTTTGTTGTTGTTGCTGTTGCATCATCTTGCTGTGTCAGCTCTCCATGTGTGCTATGCCACTCTTGGGTAGGCTGTGCTTTTCTCACGTGGGGTGGCTCTCCTTATGGGGCATGCTCCTTGCGCATGGGGATCCCCTATGCAGGGCACACCCCAGCATGGCATGGCACTCCTTGTGTGGCAGCACTGTGCATGAGCCAGATCACCACAGGGTCAATGGCCCTGGGTATAGAATCCTGGACCCACCATATGGTAGGCGGACACTCTATCTATTGAGCCACAACCGCTTCCCTCTTACATTTTTTAATGTAACATTTTGTGTGATCTATGTATCCTTTTTTAAAAAAAGATAATAAAAAAATGAAAAAAAAATGTTGCTTGGCAGTTTTCTTTCAGCACTTCAAATATTTCAACCATCTGACTTCCTGCCACCGTGGTTTCTGGTGAGAAATTGGCACTCTCTCTAGTTGAGACTCCCTTGTACATAATATGTTGCTTTTCTTTTGCAGCTTTTGCAACTCTCCTTGTTCCTTACATTTGATACTGTGATCAATATATGACAGGGTGTGTTTTCTTCATGTTTATCCTGTTTTGTGTTCTGTTCACTTCTTGGATGTGCATATTCATGTCTTTTGCTAAGTTTAGGGAGTCCTATGGCATTATTTCTTTGAATATTCCTTCTGCCCCTTTTTCTTTCTTCTCCTTCTGAGAATCCCATGATGTATATATTGGTTTTCTTGATGGTATTCCATAGATATCTTATATTTTGCTTTTCATATTTTTTTTCTTTCTGTTCCTCAGCCTGACTCACTTCAAATGTCTTGTCTTCAAGTTCACTGATTATTTCTTCTGCCAGCTCCAATCTGCTCTTGAAACCCTCTGTATTAGTCAGCCAAAGGGGTGCTGATGCAAAATACCAGAAATCTGTTGGCTTTTATAAAGGGTATTTATTTGGGGTAGAAGCTTACAGTCACAAGGTCATAAAGTGTAAGTTACTTCCCTCACCGGTCTGTTGCCACATGTTGGAGCAAGATGGCTACTTGTCTCTGTGAGGGTTCAGCCTTCCTCTTCCTCCAAAGTGTCTCTCTCCCTCGGGCTTCTTTCTTTCCAGGCTCAGCTGCTCTGGTCTCACCTCAAGGTCAGATGTAGACTATCAGGCTCTCTTTCTTCCTGTGGGCCTCAGTCATATCTATGGAGCCATCTCCTGTGTGTTTACTTCCCAGGGCTCAAGCATCAAAACTCTTTTTCCTCTGCTGTGTCATTTTCTCTGTGAGTCCCACCCACCAAGGAGGCAGGACATCAATGTCCTACTGATGTGGCCCAATCAAAGCCTTCATTACTATTTAATCAAGTAAAAGTGTAACCTCTGAATCTAATAAATCGAATACACTCAGAGGAACAGATCAGTTTACAAACATAATCCAATTTCTATTTTGGGAATTCATAAACAATATCAAACTGCTACATCCTCCACGGGAATATTCACTTCAGTTCTTGTAGTCCTTAACTCCAGTAGTTCTGTTTGGTTCCTTTTTAAAATTTCTATCTCTTTACTTAGATTCTCATATTCCTCATTCATTCTTTTCCCAATATATCTTAATTCTTTGTCTATATTTTCCTTCATCTGCTTGAGCATTTTAAGACCATTTAAAAGAAAAGACTTTGTTTAATATGTCCACATTATGGTTTTCTTTGTTACTGTTTTCTGGTATTAATCGTCTTGCTTTGGATGTGCCATCATTTCCTGTTTCTTTGTTTTACACTCTTTGGTTATACACTGTACATTTTAATATTTTAAAATAGTAACTATGGGATTTATTCCCTGAGATGTCTGTTTCTTGATTTTGTAACCAGCTGGTATTAAGACAGTGATAGTCTTGATCTTCAACCCTCTTATGGGAAAGTCTTCCTGAGGTAAATGCAGAGTGCAGGGTCCTCCTTGTCTTTTCTGGGCCTGTGTCTTGTCCTGGGCTTGCATTGTTTAGTTGTTTTGGAGTTCCCTTGCTTATAGGAGTTTGAATGCCCTTCTATTTCCCAGGAGACAGACCTCCCACTCCTGGGTGTTTAAAGCAGGTAAGCCTTTGCCCCAGACTTTCTACCTCTATAGTTTCTTACACTTTGTCTCAAGCTGCTTTCACCTGGAGGGCTAATTCTGGAAATGGGAGCACACCAGAAAGGAGTTTCCCAAGTCATTCGTTCCCCACTGAAACAGGGCCAGGGACCCATGAAGGTGATGCAGACCAGCTCCAAAGTGCACTCGGGAGGGGATCGGGAAAAGCAACAAGAGCTTCTTCCATGGCTTCCTGAAGCTCAGCTTTCTTGATCTGCCCAGAAGATGCAGTCCTATAACTAACTGTCCCCTGCAGCCCTGAGGAAGCATAGCATCTTTAAGTCTCTTATGTCACAGGCTTTGTCCAGGAAGGGCTGGAACAATGAGCTCTCTCAAAGCTGGGCCCTCAGTAATTCAAAATCACTAATCAAAGGCTGTGATCACTAGGGGATTGTTCCCACTCCTGGCCTTGGGGAAGAGGATTTTTATATCCCTTTCTATCACCAGGAAGCTATCCAGGGGTTGGACTTCGAGGCGGCCTGCAGTAAGAGTTGGGGAATGGTGATGGTAACCATCATACAGAGACAGTAATTTACTCGTCTTTACCATAATTTACCAGCCCCTTCTGCCTATGCTACCTTTGATGCTGCACAGTGTTCAACTCACCTCCAGGGTTTCAAAATAGTTGTTTCAGACAGTTTCTGCCTGTTTAATAGTCATTCTGGTGGACTGAATCCTGGAGCTCCCTACTCTACCATCTTCCCACAATCTCCCAGTCTCTTGTTTTCTAATTAATGAAGTTAATATATTTTGCTTTGTACACAGTTTTGACTGAATCCCCACCTTTTAAAAAATGGTCTTCTCATTTCCTACATGAACAAATACTTTGTAGTTTTAGCTTTCTTTTTCTGTCAATCCCAAGAAAGATTAAGTAAGATATTCTAAAGTTCCAAGTAAGGAAATATTTTGCTATTCTTTAGCTATTAATTTCTAATATAACTTCATTGTGTAAAAGAATATCATTTCTGATTTTATAAATTTATTAATTTTCTTTGAAGCCTAAACAATGCCAATTATTTTTTAAGTGTTCCATAAATATTTGAAAAGTTGGATACAAAATTCTCTATATGTCTAATAAGTCAATGTATTTAGTGATATTGCTAATATCCTCTGTAACTCTATTTCTTCTTGCCCTTATATTTGTCCTTCTGCTAATTTCTGGGAGATACATTCAAGTCTTCTAAAATGATTGTATATTTGTCCATTTCCCCCTGTATTTTATAGTATTTGCTTTATAAATTTTGAAACTATGCTGTTGTTGTGTGTATTGAGTCATGACTGTTTATCTTTTTGTGGACAGTACGTTTTATATATATGAAAATATTTTTCTCTGATCTATTTAATATTGTATTTGCTTTGAATTCTATTTTGCCTAATAATATTGCCATAATCCTAACCTTTGTTTGCCTGGGATGTTTGCCCAATCCCTTTCCTTTCAAACCCATAATCAGCATTTACTAGCATTATTTTTTACATGATCTGAGACTGATGTGGGCTATGGGTGGAAGGCTCTTTGTCTCTTCAGAAATAACTAAGCTGTTTGACTTGTGTCTCTTCAGAAATAACTAAGTTGTTTGACTTGTGGGTGTGGAATGGTAAGAGGCTGCAGTCCTGCCCTTAGGGATAGTGACAGCAGGCTCCAGTCCCAGGAAATGTTTAACAAAGCAAGGGCTATAAACTTTAAGTATTTAGGGGAAATGCAAAAACCAAGGCTTATCTAGAATGTCTGGAGTCCTTGCTAAAAGCTTACCTAAGATGTGGAAGAGATATATGCTAATTGAAGCCTATTGAGAACTGAAACAAAGGGACCATTTGGCCTTTCCTCTCTGTATAAAAGACGTTTGAAAATCTTGTTCGGGGCTCGGGATTCAAACAGAAAGCTCCCGAGTCCGGCCGGCCGTCAATAAACCATTTTTCCTTCTCAAAATCATTCCTGAGTCCTGGCCTCTCTATACTCAAATAATTGAACTTCTCTTAAATTCCACAACATTAATGGCGACCACGAAGGGACAATAAATGAAGGCCAGAGACGGTAGCATTTTGCTGCCCCTTCCAAATCCCCGAGGAAGCCGGGAGGACTCGGGTGAATCCCAAATCTGGGCGCCCCTGGATTAAATTTAATCCAGAAAAGATGTGGGCTCCACCAGAATCTTCCCGACAAAATCGAGGGCAATGGAAGGTCTGAAGAGAAAGATTCTGGGAACGAAAAAGAACTCCGAACATGGAAGAAGGTAAGACTCCCCGGGTGAGCAGAGTCTGGAAGGCCCTAGCTTTAATTGCTAGGAAGGGGAGGCTGATCACCTCCCGAGAGAACCCTAGTAGCCCCAGAAGGCTGGGGGGAAGCCGTTCTCTCTAGGCTTGGGAAAAGGAGGAAAACCGGGGAAAAGCCCTGGTGTTTTGGGTTTGTCTAACTGCATGTTAGAATCTGGTACTGGTCTTATATCCACTAAAGGAGTGGAGTCTCGATTTTAATAGGAAGAGTATTTATAGGTTCGAGTCCTAATATCCTGGAAATTGGTCTAGATTAAGGAAAACAAAACTTGGTTACAGGAAAATGGATCGGCTTTTCTGGTGGAGCTTGGTCTGGATGTAAAGTTTAAACAGTGGAAAAGTCTAGCTGAAATCTTTTGTTATGGTGCTAATTTGTGAATGAATTTGCTTTATACCAAATGTTAAGTGTTCTGAGGTTTGTGATGGCTGTGGGGGCAGCCGTGGTGAAAATAAATATATAAACTTGTGAGTCAGATTAGTGACCTTTGTGCTTCTGTCTGTGTCAGCTCAATGTTAGTGTTGGAATTGTGTCCTTACATAAAGTAGAATTACAGCTGAGCTGGAGCCCTCCCTTGCCATTGGCAAGGGGGTGAAATGATTCTGGGGCAAAAGCTGAGGAGTCTAGATGTTTGTGCATGTTCTGCTGTCTTGTCTCTGGTCTGGCCCTTTGCCGGGGCTTGGAGGCCATCTGTGTCCGTGCCACGCACCCAAGTTTGTTGGGGATGTCCCAGTCAGGGTGGCTGGGTCCCTGGGAGAGTTGCCAAATTTGAGTAGGTTCTGTCTGCCCATTTTGGCTGAAAGCTGGAAAGGGGGGAGCGGCTTGCCCCTTTCCAGTGAGTCCACCCTTCTATTCATAAGCTGCATTCCTGTTTGTTGTGCACCCGACTGCCTGGAAGGGGGGGAAGTGAAGGGGGTGAAAAGCAGAATCAGAATAAATGCAGTAAAGTTCCCTCCTTAGGGTGTCAAAGCCAAAATACGTTTGCATTCTGCTCAGGTTCTTAGAAGGTATTGTAGTAACCTTAAGTAAGAGAATGTGTTCTGTGAAGGTAAAATTTTTGTCTTAAGGGTATAAATAATTATAAAAGTTTTACAAAGCATTGTTTAAGGTATTTAAGTGGCTAATTGCAGAAAGTCATTATTTAACAAAACTGAATTGATAATAATAATAATAAAAGGCAATTTTATAACAAACTTATTCGGCAGCCAATCTCCCCTGCCAACTTACTTCCAAAAAAACTGTTTCTGGTATTACATGCTACTAAGTATTTAAAGTGAAGAAAAGTTCATTATTTTAACAAACTTGTTTAGTATTAATGGCAATTATATGTTGTAAGAAGTTTGCCTGGTAACTCAGTATGTGGGATATATGGAGTGTGTTTTTATTGTTAAGGCAACAGAAGATGATTTTGTCCTAAGATAAAATGATTGATTATTGGAAAGAGTAGAGTGTGGGACAGAACCTGAATGAATACTGAAAGTGTAGAAGGTTTGTGGAAGGGAAATTTTTATGATTAAATTGAGTAAGATCAATATATAAAGAAAATCTTTTATCAGTAGCTTCTTGTGCTTTAACCTCATCATATCCTCAATGTTTGAAGAAGAGTCTTACCTCTTTTAAAAGAACATTTTATGTTCTAGAAATCAAATCCTGAAAAGTAGCCTTTTATTTCAAACTAACTGCAAGAGATTTATTCTTTTACTTTAAAGGAAAATTAAAGTAATGGTTAAGTTCATTTAATATGTTATAAGTTGAATGAAAGGTATTTAAAGGTGTTATAAAATTAATAGGTTTTTAAAAAAATTAATAAAAACTGTAACTAAGAGTTAAAATCATTTATAAATGCATTTATATTATAAAACAGTAGAAAGACAATAACTGAGATTATAGCTGGGTGAATTTAGCCTGAAACTATTATTTAAGTGTAAATTCTACACTAACCTTTCCTTTGTTTATGGTTACTTCAAGCCTAACCTCACCCTTTGCCTTTGCCTACGGTTATTTCATAATTGAGAAGAGCTGGGACATCACTGTCTCCTCTCCTGGTATTAGTAACCCTTTCTCTCATGAATTCAAGTGTAAACTAAATAAATTGCTGCCTGATAGAATAAGGTTAAATGGCCATTGGAGTTTTATTATCTCCAAAATCAGAAAGGGGGGTGGAGGGGGAGAAGTCTCCTGCCTTGACGGTCAGTGTTCCTAAGAGTGGCAATTCATGAGAGAAAGCAGTCTGTCTCCCTGAGGCTTCAAATAGCCTCAGTAAATATATATAAAGTTAATCTTGTTGCTTATCCAAAATTCTGCTAATTTCAAAGTAAAATATAAAGTTCTAAAACAAAATGGTGCTAAGGCATTGAGAACATTTTGGTTATTACAATCCATTAAGTAAGAAAGAAAATTCTTGTGGTAAACTGCATGGTCATAGTGCAAATTAAGAAGAGTTTCAAAAGTCTTTGAAAAGTTTAAAGTAACTAAAGTCATGTTGTTGTGTCAAACTATTCATGTCTGCCTATTTGCTCAATTGTTGAGGTTAAATATGCAGTTATATAAGTAATATGTATTTCTGGACCCCTCATTAATTAAGTTAAACAGTATATAAAATAATGCAAATTACAAGTAATATCAATGAGTTGTGTTTGTGTCTAACTCTTTGTGTCTGCCCATTTTTAAAAAAAAGCTCAATGTATGTCTTCATACATCAGGATAATATCAAATTAACAAATAAAAATTCTTAAAAGAGGTCTATTCAAATTGTTAAAAATTAAATATGCAGTTATATTTATAAATATTCTTAAAGCCCAAATTGAACTAAGCAGGATGAAAAAGTCATAGAAATCTGATTATGGAAACAATTGGGAAAGGGCCTCCTCTTTGCAAGAGCTTTTAAGGCAAGACTAGGTGTGGCAGATTAAACCTATCTACTAGGCTAGGGAATTAAGAATCAGTTTGCCTGGTAATTTCCCAGTTTAAACCTTTGTCAGCCATAAATTGAAAAAAAAAAAAACCCAAAGATTAGGTTAATTTTCACATAAGAAAAATGTTGATGTAACCTGGCGGCCTGCTGCCTCAGTCTCCCACTCCCGGGTTGGACAGCAGTGGAGGAGACCAGTTTAGGCCAGTCCTATGGGCAGTGGAAGGATGCCCAAGAAGGAGCTAAGTCGGTGCCATTTCAGCACTAAATTCTATTCCTTATTTGACAAAGGGGGGAGCAGGTAAAAACTAAAATGGTTGGAATGTGATAGAAGAAGCAGTTAAATCAAACTTTTGCGTGGGAAAGTTAAATCTCAGATAAGCTGTAACTTCTGAAGTATCCAATCTATGGAAAAACAGGAAGAGCTTGCATGCTAGGCTTAGGGGTATAAATTGTGTCATTTTTCTTTGTTCGGGGCACCAGCCATATCTGGCTCTGCGCCCCTTCTTGCAAGATTGAGAATAAATTATTTTCTTCTCCACAATCTGGTGAGCCTTAATTCTTCCAGAAGATTTCTTTCCAATGAAATAAAGGTAATTAGTGGCTCTATTAACAAATTTCAGTAAGTAAAGGAAAGTCCATAAAAACTATGGAGAGATCTTTCCTGGGTTATGATTTTTAAAAAATTAAGTAATTGTGTAATGTGTTTTAAAACCTGGTAGTCAGTATGCATGTGTTTTAAAACCTGGTAGTCAGTATGCTTTTAATTTAATAATTTTCATAACTTAAAGAAAAGAAGTTTTTAGCTTCCTGTAAGGGAAAAAGAGAACATTCCTTGCATAAACTATTATGGTTTCAATTTTATTTAACTTGAGTGTAATCTCCCATAGTTAATTTATAAACTAAATTAACATATGTACAAAATCTTTACAGTAATGAAAATTGTAAGTTCACATTGGTGAAATTAGGCTAAAGGAAAAAGATTGTAGATATGCTCTCTTAAATAAAGAGTAAATTTCTTTCATTGGTAATTGTAATTTAGTAAGTTTATTTAAACATGAGGTGGCTAGTCAATGTGGTTATAGTCAATTATAAAGAGTTTGTAAAACATCTTCCAAACTGAAAATGTTTAAATAGTTCTAGTTGTAGAAGTCATTGTTAACTAAAGAAACTTAGATTGGTATTGGTAGCAGAAATAACTTCATGATAATAAACCTGTCTGAAGGCCACTGCAAAATACACATTTAAGTAAATGGTAATAAAAAGTTGTCTTGATTCTATTGGAAAAATTGTTTTCATTCTAACAATGAAAAATAATATTTTTCCTCTATTACTAAAGTAAAGCACCTACTGTTATCTTCATAGTAAAATTGTGTAAGTAAATAGTCATTTGATATATGTATTGCGTTAAGTTGTTTAAAATATATATAAAACAAGGAATAAACTTTAACATTGTCAAACTCTTGTGCATTCGAACCAGGCCTTGTATACATTACAGGTGGCCTCTCCATGTGAGTTATTGGCTAGGCTGGTCACTGACCCCTCAATTAAAAATATGTGCTATATCAGTCTCTGGTTCTGCTCCTGAAGTCGATGGAAACTATATTGCAGTTTCAAGCTCCTGCAAGCAATAATGACTCGGTACAGCCAAGTGTACAATGGATATCGCCTCCAGACTGGCACTGTTCCATGGTGCCAGAGAGCACTATGCACCAGGCTAGTAGAATACTGGAAAATCTCTGGAATACTGGAAGGATGCTGCAACTTGCTCACTGCGTTGAAGAACATGCTAAGTGGAGCCATGATACCAGGAGACTGTAAGTAAAACTTAAACACAATTGGCATTATGGCCTGCTCTCATGGAGAGATAACATGTAAAGTATTACAAACCTGAAACTCAAAACTAATAATGGCAACTCTGAATCCTTATGCATTAAGTAATACATTAGTTAATATTAAGTGCTGTACTTTTATCCTGTACTAAATATATGCCTAATAATTGTAATGTTATCTTTTCTATTTTGGATCAAGTGCAGAAGTATATTAGACATGTTAAATTCCTGGTAAAATCATTTTCTAAACAGTTAATAACATGTCTATAGAATAAGGTGGCAGTCTCAGCCAGTCTCAAGTTAGCAAAAGTGAGGCTTGCTTGCTGATGGTGAGTCACCTATTGAACAAGTCAAAATTGCTAGAAATTGTACAATGAAAACCAAGGTGTAAAAATCTTTATTCTGTAGTTCTGATCACTCCCACAGGTGAAAACTAAGAGTATTTCCAAATTAGTGTTCTAATCCTGAGTGAAGCCAGTTGCCCAAGGAGTGCCAGTTCACCAGGAGCATCTGACAGAGTGAATGAGTGTCAATCATTGAACAGCTTGGAATGTGTCTTCAGACAAAGCTAAGTGTCTGTTGCAATTTCTCTCTAAAGATGGATAACTTAAAAAAGAATATATATGCTGTTCCCACCAGCTTTTAAGGAATGCCATCTTTATAGGCATCTAACCTTGTCTACCTCTGTAATCCAATGTGTCCTCTTTTAAAAAAATGGGTATTCCAAATTTTTAATTAAGTTTGTTTCTTTCAGAGTGAACATCTTATTAACCATATGAAAACTTCATCCAACTTCGTACAGAATGCCAGATCCATCTTCCTCCAGTTAGAATAAATTAAGAGTTTTACACCTTATTAGGCAATGACTACAGCCCATGGCCAGCAGGAAGCAGTTACAGAAAAGAGATCGTCTCCCTTCAGCACCCCTTTTAAATTAAAGGTGTAAACTCTTTAAGAGTAAAAGAAAAGTAATAGATGGATCTGGAACCTGACTGGAAATCCACGTGAGTGCCAGTGGCAGCAGAATAACTGCAGGAGGCCCCTGCCCAAGATTCTGCTGTCCAGAATGAAAAGTTCTAAACTTCTAAAAACGGTCCTGGATGCTGTACTAAAGACTGATAAATAATCAGTCAAGACAACAGACAGCCATCCACCTCATAGCTCCAACAATAATTATGCCAAAGCTTAGCAAGTTAATCTTTGGCAGAAAGGGGGGAATGATGTGGGCTATGGGTGGAAGGCTCTTTGTCTCTTCAGAAATAACTAAGCTGTTTGACTTGTGTCTCTTCAGAAATAACTAAGTTGTTTGACTTGTGGGTGTGAAACGGTAAGAGGCTGCAATCCTGCTCTTAGGGACCAGCAGGCTCCAGTCCCAGGAAATGTTTAACAAAGCAAGGGCTATAAACTTTAAGTATTTAGGGGAAATGCAAAAACCAAGGCTTATCTAAAATGTCTGGAGTCCTTGCTAAAAGCTTACCTAAGATGTGGAAGAGATATATGCTAATTGAAGCCTATTGAGAACTGAAACAAAGGGACCATTTGGCCTTTCCTCTCTGTATAAAAGACGTTTGAAAATCTTGTTCGGGGCTCGGGATTCAAACTGAAAGCTCCCGAGTCCGGCCGGCCGTCAATAAACCATTTTTTTCCTTCTCAAAATCATTCCTGAGTCCTGGCCTCTCTATACTCAATTAATTGAACTTCTCTTAAATTCCACAACAGCTATACATTGTATTGTTCATTTGTTCTTATCTCAATCCTTGTCATATTTCTTAGCATCATTGGTTAGGTTATTTCACTGAATCCTTGAGTAATTCTTTCAGAGGAGCCTTTAGGTCCCAGGCCAGGTCTGTAAGTGGCACGCATCACTTTTTCTTCATTCCTTTGAAAAGAATTTAGTCACATGGCCACCTGTTGCAACTCAGGCTGGGAGATAGGGTCTAGCTTTCTTTCCAAAAATGAGGAGAATGATTCTGAAGGTTAGAGGTCTCCAGCACATATTGTTGCTTTATATAGGGTGACCAATGTAATCTACCATCTGAATCAGGACACACTTGAAAATGAAATAATTACATTGAATGGCTGAAGATGAAATAAAAAGTGAATTCTAGGACTGTTTTGGGCAAACCAGTATCCTTTTATATTGAATTGTCTTCCCCCATTTCTATGCTTAATCAAGTCCTTTCTAACCCTTCTTCAAGTTTCCTATCCTGAGGCAGTTTGTCACCCTTTTGTGTTATCAAAACAATCTAATCATAAATCTAGTACATGAGCTCACACATTTATAATGATTATTCATTTACTATCTTTCCCCTGTTCCATTGTATGCTTATACTCCCCATTCTGCAATATGATCATCCTTGAACTCACTGATCCTTTTTCTAGCCAGTTTGGTCCTGTTTGAGAAAATAATCATGGCAAAACGTTCCTCAACAGGCTGTGGCAATTGGTTAATCAAAGAACAGCATAACTGTAGATACACTGAATGGTTCAGGGGTGTATATGTGACCAAAGTTGGGACAGAACCCTTCCATGAGCTTTAACATATGGTCAGTGAGAGAAAGAGAGTCTATGTATCATCCAAGGGGTGAGCTGCTATTCACTTTCAGCATATTGTTGCCATATGGGATTATAACATAAAATCTGGTTAATTTATCAAGTATATAAACTTGGCCCTTTAAAACTCTACACGGGGGAAGCGAATGCGGCTCAAGTGATAGAGCTTCTGTGTACTATATGGGAGAACCTGAGTTTGATCCCTGGGGCCTGATGAAAAAGAAGAAGAGAAAGCATGCCTGCACAGTGAGGCAGTGCCCACACAATTGCCTGTGTGGTGAGCATGAGTGCCCGCATGGTGAGTGCAAGTGCCCACACAGTGATCCAGTGCTTGCACAAGTACCTGTGCAAGTGCCTGCACGTGTGCCCATGTGGTGAGCCAGTGCCTGCACAAATGAGTTATATAGTAAGATGATGATGCAACAAAAGAGAGACAAGGGGAGAGTCAAGGTGAAATGCAGCAGAAACTAGGAACTGAGATGGTGCAATTTACAGGGAACCTCTCTTCACATCAGGAGTCACCAGTATGGAATCCCAGTGAATCCTAGAGGACAGAAAATGAGAAGAGAAGACCACACAGACAGCAAACACAGCAGGGCGGAAGGAGGGGAAGGGAGGGAGATAAATAAATAAATAAATCTTTTTTAAAAAATTTAATATGGGAAGCAGATATGGCTCAAGCAATTGGGCTCCCATCTACCATACAGGCGGTCTAGGGTTTAATACCCAGGGTCTCCTGGTGAAGGCAAGCTGGCCCATGTGGTGAGCTGACCCATGCAGAGTGTTGGCCCACATGAAGTGCTGGCCCATGCAGGAGTGCTGGCCCACATGGAGAGCTGACACAGCAAGATTACACAAGTAGAGACACAGAGGAGAGACAATAAGAGATGCAGCAGGTCAGGCAGCTGAGGTGGCACAAGAGAATGATTGCCTCTCTCCCACTCCATAAGGTCCCAGTGAGAATACAAGCAGACACAGAAGAACACACAGCAAATGGACACAGAGAGCAGAGAATGGAGGGAAGGGGGAGAAATAAATAAAATAAATCTTTAAAAAAATTCTATATGTATTCAGTATGGGGTGACCTTTCTTACAAGGTTAGGAAAGGCTATAAGAAAAACCCAGGATTTGAAATTTTTTAATGACTCCATGCTCTCTAGAGTCCCAGGGTCCGTTCTGTTTCCTAAATTATCTTGACCTGCCATCTTTATCTAGAACCTAGAGTCTTTGATTATTTTGATATTCAAACTTCTTCTTCTTCCCCTTCTTTCCCTTCCCCCTTCCCCTCCCCCTCCCCTCCCCCTTCCTCTCCCTCTCCTTCTCCTTCTTCTTCTCCTTCTTCCTCTTCTTCTTCCAGATAGAAAAGAGAGAATTTGTTGAGGGCTTAGAATATTCCAGGGACTACGCTAAGTGTTTTACTTGCATTCCAAGTTATCTTTAAAAAATATAAGTGAAAAATGTAAGTATGATAGGGAGAAAAGTAAAATATATTTGAATTATTTGTCCCAAAATGTGGCTGAAATTCCCATACCCAAGCTTTGAAATCTCTGCCAAAAAATAAAACTCCTTCCTCTGAATTATAGTGTTTTATTTTATTTTATTTTATTTTTTGGTATAAGTACAGCATTTTGCATCATCAACATCATTCCATAAATATTTAGAGCACTTATTATGTGCCAATCCTAGGAAACAGTGGTTAACAAGGCAGACAATTCCCTCATGGAGCATAAAAATTTCTGGAGGACCCCAAAGCAGGAGGCAAAGGACTTAAATAGACATTTTTCCCAAGATATTAAAATGGCCAATAGCACATGAAAAGAAGCTCAACATCGATAGCCATTAGGGAAATCCAAATCAAAACCACAACGAAATACCATGTCACAGCCACTAGTATGGCTACTATTAAACAAATGGAAAATAACACATATTGGTGAGGGTATGGAGAAATTGGAACCATCATACACGGCTGGTAGGAATGTAAAATGGTGCAGCCATCATGTAAAAAAACTTTGGCAATTCTTCAAAAAGTTAAAACTATGACCTGGTTATTCCATTTCTAGGTATATATCCAAAATAATTGAAAGCAGGAACTCAAACAGATACTTGTACACCAACATTCACAGCAGCATTATTCACAATTGCTAGAAGACGGAAGCAACACAAGTGTCTATTAACAGGTGACCAGATAAAAAAAATGAGTATCTACATACAATAGAATATTATTCAGGCATAAACAGGGATGTATGCTGATACATGCTACGACATAGATGAACCTTGAAAACATGCCAAGTGAAATAAGCTAGACACAAAATGACAAATATTGCATAATTCCACTTACATGAATTATCTAAAATAAGCAAATTCATAGATGCAGAGAGTAGACTATAGATTATAAGGGTGGGGAGGTAGAGGGAGAATGGAGAGTTATTACTAAATGGGTGCAGAGTTTCTGTTTTAGTGATGAAAAAGTTTGGGTAAACGATAGAGGTGATGGTAGGACAACAGTGTAAATGTAATTAATGTAATTTATAATGTGAATATGCCATCCAATGTTTTTCCAGATATTCCAGATTCAGAGAAACCAGAAATCCAGAATTTAACATAAATTCTCCTGATTTCTAGATGTTGCCAACTAATTTTTTTAAAAATTTATATATACTATACAGGCTGAACAAATCTAGACCACACACTAAATCTGATCATGGCTTCCATATTTATACTCTCTGTTCCATGTCCTTCTTTCCATCATCCATGTTATATTGCACATAGATGCTCAATAAATTACATAAATTATTTGACTTTAAGTAAAGATGGTAGATACTTGCAAGTAAAATACTTCAAGCATCTTGAAGAAATCCAAATTTACAATGGAAAAAATAAAGGAAATAATATCCACATTTCCAACCATCTTAAAAAAGTAAGTTTACTCATTGAGATTACTCAATAGCATTTTAAAGAATAAGATTCTTCCATTAAAAGTCTTCATAACTTATTTGTAGTAGGGAATACACTGATTTGCAGCTTACTTAAATCCTTCTTGAAAGAACCCAGGATAACCTTACAAATTCAGACAAATTGGGCAGGTACAGAACACAAAACACTGCAAAGTTTAATTTAAATGCTTTGAAATGTAATGTTTCATATTCGAATATGTACACCAACTGAAACTAGATTAACAATATCAATTTGTTCAAACATTGCAGGACCCCTTAGGAGGAAAAGAAACTAACTGGTAAATTAGATTTGTAGTGAGCCCTCTGTTTCTATGTAAATGAGCTCTTCTAAAGAGCCTAAGGATACTTGAAAACAGTTGCCCTCCTGAACATTTTTTCACAATTAATGGGAATTTTTTACAAATAATAATAATATTTGCCTACCTCAAGGACTATTAAGAAAATCAAATGAGATAACTCTAACACAGACACAAACCATAAACTGCAATGCAACATGCAAATATTTTTATTGTCCAGGAATTAATAAAGCCAGGGTCAATTTTTGCCCTGGTTCCATCTAAAATTTCACATATTCCAAAAACAAAAGTCAGAATTGATTATTTACCAAAATGGCTGCTTTACTCTAACCAAGTCGACTAGCAAAATAGTCCTCATTTATCCTCATACATGTAGGGGCAAAAAGTTCCAGTGGCATTCACTCTGGGATTTTTAAGTACAATTTCATAGGACAAATGCTCCCTGAAACTATTTGGATGTCTTCTCTCTGACCAAATAGATTGGCATTTATAAAAAAATCAGGGCAGGATGCACTTAGCTTGATACTTCCACTGTCTAGTATCAATTCCCATCTTCATTTTCCACCACACAGCCCTTGTTTGTAATTCATTTCTGTGGAAGGTCATGGAGTCAAACACTATGACTGGGAAAGGAACTGTTATTCACAATGCAGGCAGTAAGTGTGAGTCAAGAAGGCAAGGGCAATCAAATCTCATGCTTCAAGAAAGAAAATGATCATTTGCAAGGTCAGGAAGGGATTTCCTCTTCTATTTTAATAGGAAATCCTGGACAACTTGATGGGTGAATTGTGGGGGAGGGTAAATTTATCTCGGCTCTAAAACACGTGGTTTTAGTGATACAACTTACACCAAAAAGATCAATGGACTAGCTGTGTAGGTGGCATGATCTTTGCGGAAAGCTGGTACCCCAGATTTCATATTATAAGATATGATACACATTTAGCTCATTTCTACCATGTAGTGTAGCAAGACTTTTGACATTCATAATAATGGAATTTTATTTCCATTAACTCATTGATTTCTCATGACTTTAATGCAGCAATGCTTCAACAATTAGTTTCACTGTCACTTTAGTCTCCATAAAATTTGCATAGTTTCCATAATATAAAAACTTATTCATA